>NW_018164451.1:147345-150072 GCF_001263595.1 Phalaenopsis equestris
GATTTGGTTTTTTTTGGTCATATTGAAGGTGAATTTGAGTTTGGGATTGAAATTTGGGGATATTGGGATCAAATTGATGGACATTTGGAATGATTTGGGGAAAATATGGGCCTTTAAAGGGTAATTTGGGGGTTTTGATCAAAGATGGTTAATTGGCAAAATTGGGTCATGTGATAGCTGAGAAAAATGAAATTGGGAATATTTGGGAGGTTTTCAAAATTTTTGGGACTTTTTGAAATTTTTGGAATTTTGGGGTAAGGAGGGGTATTTTGGTAATTTCGCCAATTTTGGTGATTTTGGATAGTTTGGGTGTTTTCAAGGTGTTTTAACTGATTTTTGAGTCAAGTTGGGTATTTTGGCTAGATTTGAAAATTTTGGCTAAATTTGAGGTCGAAAAGGTATCTAAGTAATTTGGGGGAATTTAGGGGCAAAATGCTAGGATGCTAGGTTGGGTGTCTTGGCTGGATATCTTGGTAGAGTTGGACTGCCAACCACCATCAAAAAGCCATGGACCAATGGAAATCCCATTTTGGGTCCTCTATGTACTGATCTTAGCCAAACCCTAGCCAAAGGCTAATGGGTTTAGGAGACCACCTACATGAGTCTCCCAAAAGTATCAAGGGATCAAAGCCTAGAAGTTTAAGTTTAGGACATTGAGTGATTGAGAGTGCAAGTGATTGCAAGTGAGTGCCTTAGCCCTAGACCAACACCCAAGGTAAACCCTGAGATCAAGCAATCCTAAGGGTGACTCATCTTGAGTTCCCCTATAATGACCTCACCTACTAAGTGCTAGAGGTTAGGACCAATATGTGGAACTTCAAGTAGAGTAGAGAAGAGTTTAAAATTTCTATTGGTGAGGGTTCCTTGTCTATATTTCTAATAATAGTCAATAGGAAAGTCATATGGCTAGACCTTAGGCTACTAAAGGGGAAAAACTAAACCTCAACCAAAAGTGAGGTCAACATGTCTAAATTTATCAAAGACATAGATAATAGCTAATAACTCTCTTTTAGTAGTACTGTAATTAATTTGAGCATCATTTAGAGTTTTACTAGCACAATATATTATTTTAAAAACTTTGTTGTGTCTTTGTTCTAAAATAGTTCCAATAACATAATCACTAGCATCACACATTATTTCAAATGGTTTCTCCCAATCAGGTGGAACTATTATAGATGTAGTCATTAATTTTTCTTTTAATAATTTAAATGCTTTTATGCATTCTTCATTCAAATCAAATTTTGTATCTTTTTCTAAAAGTTGGCATAATGACTTAGTTATTTTTGACAAATTTTTTATGTAAGACTTGTAAAAACCAACATGTCCTAGAAAACTTCTAACTCCTTTAACATTAGTAGGAGGTGGTAATTTTTCTATAACTTGAATTTTTGCAGGATATACCTCCATACCATTTTTAGAAATTTTATGTCCAAGTATAATACCTCTTGCAACCATAAATTGACATTTTTTCTAATTTAATACTAGGTTGATTTACGTAATTCGGTTGATTTTTCACATAATTCCAGAACTTTATCTAAATTATTTAAACATAATTCAAATGAAGTTTTGAATACAGATAAATCATCCATAAATACTTCCATTCCATTTTATATCAAATTACTAAAAATTAACATTATACATATTTGAAATGTCGCAGGTCCATTGCATAGTCCAAAAGACATTCTACGAAAAGCAAATGTTCCATAAGTTCTTATAAATGTTGTTTTCTTATGATCCTCAGGAGCAATTGGAAGTTGATGTTACCTGGTATATCCATCAAAAAAGCAGTAATATTTGTTTCCAGCCAATCTATCCAACATTTGGTCTAGAAAGGGTAAAGGAAAGTGATCTTTGTTGGTGGTCATGTTTAATTTTCTATAGTTTATACAAATTTGCCAATAACTTGTCTTATTGGAATCAATTCATTTTTCTCATTTACTTTAACGGTCACTCCTCCTTTCTTTGAAACACAGTGAATTGGACTCACCCAAGCACTGACTGAAATAGGATATATAATTTCAGCACCTAACCATTTTAAGATTTCTTTTTTAACAACTTCTTTCATTATTGGGTTTAATCTCCTTTGAGGATCAGCTTTAGGTTCTTATTGTTCATTCTTGAATTTCAGTTAACTCAGAAGATACAGTAATAGACAATGTAGATGAATCTCTTAAAAACAAATATTTTAAATGGACAGGTAATGCCTTCAGTTAAAGTTCAGGTGGTTTAATACTTGAAGGAATAAGATTTTTATTATTTTTTAAAATTATTATCATTTTCCAACAAATCTAAACATGCTTGTTCAATGTCAAACAAATTTGCAGCATGCATCCCATAATTTTGAGTTCAGTAAAAATAATTATCATTCTCACTTCTTCTTGCCTTAATTTTTTTTCAAACACTTCCTTAAATTGCTCATTACTCACATAATCATTAACTTCCATCCTAAAGCATTCATTATCTTTTTCTATTGCAGGATATTTCATAACTTGTGCAATATTAAATGTTACTTCTTGTTCATTAACTCTCATTATCAATTTTTCTTGTTGCACATCTATCACAGCTCACACTATTGCAAGAAATGGTCTCCCTAAAATAATAGGAATCTCTTTATCTTCCTCCATATCTAATACTATAAAGTCTATGGGAAATATAAATTTATCCACTTTTACTAATCAATCTTCTATAACTCCTTTAGGATAAGTTATTGAGATAAGTTATTGATTT
>NW_018164451.1:150113-150395 GCF_001263595.1 Phalaenopsis equestris
CAGTAGTAGGGGAAATCTCTCCCAAATCTAAACATTTAAAAACATAAGATTGCATAAGATTGATACTGGCTCCTAAATCACATAAGGCTTTTCCAAAAAACTTTTCACCAATTGCACAAGGTATAGTAAGACTACCAGGATATTTTAACTTTTAGGAAGCTTTTTCTGAATAATAGTGTTACACTCTTCACTGAGTGCAACAATCTCATGATCTGTAAACTTCCTTTTCTTGTTTAGTATATCTTTCATAAATTTCACATAACTTGGCATTTGTTCCAAAGC
>NW_018164451.1:150681-164457 GCF_001263595.1 Phalaenopsis equestris
GAAGGTCTATTACTAAGTGCAGTAGCAATATGTCCTAATTGATTTTTAATATTTCTAATAGGAGCCCCTTGATTTTGTATTTGATTTCCCATATTCAACATTACTTCTTCCGTCGTCATCTTTTTTTCCTTAATTTGTGGGTTAGAGTTAGAGTTAAATCCAGGAGGATAATAAGGTCAATAATTAAGATTTACTTGGTTGTTTAAATTTCTTGAGGGGTTCACCTAATTGTTATAATTATTCCAAGTAAAATTAGTGTGATTTTTCCATTCAGGGTTGTAATACTTAGAATAGATATTGTTTTTTCTATTATTTATAGCATTTAAATTTTCATATGATGATTGAGTATCAATTATCTGCCATAGTGAATTTTCCTCTAATACTGGTGGCATTTGAGAATATTTCACTCCAATTTGATTAATCTTTTTCAACATAGCATCAATTTGAGATGCTAAAATAGATATTGCATCAGAGTCATGAATAATGACAACTCTCTTAGGATTCAAAAATTTGGTAAATTGTTTGTCTTTATTCTTCTACTTCAATAGTTGAGTCAATAATTGAGGAAATGGATGTAGTGGTTTTTCTAAAGAAACTTGTATTTGTTCATTTTTATTGTGGTCGCTTTCAATCTCTTCCTTATCCTCATGAACTTCAGTTTCTCTTTGGTTTCTTGTTTCAACTTCTTTTCCACTTCGTAACTGAATAGCTTTAATTTGCTCCTTATTTTAATCTTTTAGATTAACTTCCACAGTACTCAGAAGATTTCCTGAAGGTCTATTACTAAGTGCAGTAGCAATATGTCCTAATTGATTTTTAATATTTCTAATAGGAGCCCCTTGATTTTGTATTTGATTTCCCATATTCAACATTACTTCTTCCGTCGTCATCTTTTTTTCCTTAATTTGTGGGTTAGAGTTAGAGTTAAATCCAGGAGGATAATAAGGTCAATAATTAAGATTTACTTGGTTGTTTAAATTTCTTGAGGGGTTCACCTAATTGTTATAATTATTCCAAGTAAAATTAGTGTGATTTTTCCATTCAGGGTTGTAATACTTAGAATAGATATTGTTTTTTCTATTATTTATAGCATTTAAATTTTCATATGATGATTGAGTATCAATTATCTGCCATAGTGAATTTTCCTCTAATACTGGTGGCATTTGAGAATATTTCACTCCAATTTGATTAATCTTTTTCAACATAGCATCAATTTGAGATGCTAAAATAGATATTGCATCAGAGTCATGAATAATGACAACTCTCTTAGGATTTACACTTTCAAAGGGCCATTGAAAATTGTTAGTAGCCATTTCTTCTATTAAAGAGTATGCTTCATCAAAAGGTTTTGACATTAGTGATTCTCCTATAGCAGCATCTATAATAGATCTAAGTGATCCTACTAATCCATTGTAAAGAAGTTTGAATTATTAACCAATCTGCTAAAAAATTGTGTGGAAATTTTCTAAGGATATCCTTAAATCTTTCCCAGGCTTCATATATCGAAAATGTAATGTCGTTGCTAAGCTTAGCAGTTTTCGAGAGTAAAAAATATTTAGCCAAAAAATTTTGTGATGGTTCTCCCAAGTTCCGATAGATCCAGGTGCTAATGAACTTAACCAAGCTTTAGCTTTATCCCTTAATGAAAAAGGAAAAAGTCTAAGCCTAACAACATCATTAGACACTCCATCATATTTAAAAGTAGCACATATTTCAAGAAAACTAGTAAGATGTAAGTTAGGATCTTCAGTAGGTGTTCCTCCAAACTGATTATTTTGTACCATTTGGATAATAGTAGGTTTAAGCTCAAATGAATTAGCAGCAACATCAGGATTTTGAATAGTTAAGTGCAGTTCATCTACTGTAGGATTAACATAATCTTTTAAAGGTCTTTATCAATTATCATTTATTTGATTATCTAAGTTATTCACCATTTTGTTCAAATTTTTAATTTCTTTTTGTTGTTTTCAAAATTTTCTAATAGTACATTCTAATTCCGAATCGTAAGGTACCAAACCTTCAGATCCAATATTTTGCTTAAACAAATATAATAAGCAAAGAAAAATTTCTTAAAAATACTCTTAAATATATATAGTTATATACGTATTTTTTGGATTTTTGATTTTATATATTTTTTTGATTTTATATATTTTTTGATTTTTTATATTTTATCTTTAAATTTCCTAATTAACTAAATCTATTTAATTTACCTTTACCTTCCCCGACAAGAGCGCCAAAAACTTGTTCCCCGAAAATATAGTTATGTAAAATTTATAAAGTTGAATCTGCTTTACAACAGTGCCAAAAACTTGATGTGATATTTTATGAATAAGAACATTAAGCACTTAATGTAGAGATTCTATGCAAGTATATGTATCGTTATTAAGTAATATAAGACTTTTTATTTAAGCCCCAAATATTGATCCCATGAAGAAAGTTTAAGTTTAAAATGATAAATTAAATATGAAATTCATAGAAATAAAATGAAACTATTGTCACTATTTTTGAATGTTTGAAATACTATTAAAACTAAATTATTAACTAATAGAAAACTTTAATTGCAAAGTTTAAAATAGCAACTACTAAACTATGTTTATGTGATGAAATTTTATGTGATGTGTTTATGTGATGAAATTTTCTAATATGGAAAAACATCTTTCCCACTACAATGAGTTATGAGATGAGATAAATGGTTTAAGTGGTTTAAGTTTGTATTGTGTCAAATAGAAGCAATTTTAATTCTCTATCCTGATTCAATGTTAAAGAAAATCATGGGCTAATCTTCGGTTTAGTCTCTAAATCCGTGACTAGGCTAGAAACACTAAGACTGAATTGGGGATTTTAGTCTGCCACCCTAAAATCTCCAACACAATGTATATTTCCCTATTTATTTGCACTTAATTCCATGAACGAAATACTACTTCATGAAATTAAATGTGATTCTCACTCTATTGTAGAACTCATACTTCATTTCCCGGATCATATGTTTCACAACATATTTTAACAATTCAATTGGTCATATCAAAAAGTAAATTAAGAACGAATTTGAAAAACCATCGCAATTTATTTTATATTTTAACATTGGCACATCTAAATTATCTCTTCATTTCACCATATTTCAGAGTAGGGAGAAAGATAAAGGAAAATACTCAGACTTCTTGAGAAAGATACATCAAAACATAAATTTCATATATAAAAGAAAGTTCATACAACAATAATAAATAAACATCACTTATCTGCAACTCTTTATCAAAGCAAATCCCTTGTAGCCTCTCTTAGGAAATGTAGTAAGAAGAAATCTCTCACTTCTCTCCCTCTCCAACACTCGTAGAGATGAATTCACACTAAACTCACCCTAAAAACTCAAAACTATAATGAAAATAAATGACTAATGGACTCTAAGTGGTTGTAGGGAATGTGCAATAGAGTGGAAGAGAGTGGAAAGTGGTTGAAGGGTGCGAAGGGGGGGCTTTTTTGATCAATTTCTACTCTAAATAGATCCTAATGTCAGTTCCAATAGGTGCGTCCAAAAACTCTTCAAAAAGTGTCCAAATTCATCAAATCTTCTAGAAACAGGGCTTGCACGGACATTAGAGCCGTTGGCGCCAGTGGCCTGTGAATTAATTCTGTGCTCTCTGTCAAATGTAATCATCGGCGCTACTCCTGGCACCGTCGGCGCTGAGTATTTCTTCAAAAATGTCATTTTGACTCCAAATTTCATCATTTTTGCTTCAAGTCCTAAAAATCAACAACCTGCAATAAAACATGAAAAATACCTTCCTTTAAAGAGCAATATCACCAAAAATGAGTATAAAATATAGGTCTAAATATGCGTGTATTTTTAGTGTATCAGATGTCTATTTTCTGTGACCTAATTGAGAAAGGAATTGAAGTTCTTATGAATGATTTCTCAGTTTTTGGAACCTCTTTCGATTCATGTTTAAATTATTTAGCAAAGGTTTTAAAACATTGTGAAGAAACAAATTTAGTTCTCAATTGGGAAAAAATGTCAATTTATGGTCACAGGAGGGATTCTATTGGGACATAGAATTTCTAAAAATGACATAGAAGTTGATGAAGCAAAAATTCAAATTATTGCTGAGTCACAACCTCCTACTTTAGGAACTGTAGTAAGAAGTTTTCTAGAATATATTGGATTTTATAGGAGGTATATTAAAAACTTTCTAGAATTGCTAAGTCTCTTTGTCACCTTTTAGAAAAAGATACTAATTTTGATTTTAATGATGATGTCTTAAAGCCTTCAATTTGTTAAAGGAAAAATTAATTACTACATCTATCATTATTTCGCGTGACTAGAAAAAATAGTTTGAATTAATGTGTGATGCAAGTGATTACACTATTGGAGTTGTTTTAGGACTAGAATATGATAAAATTTTTAAAGTTATATATTATGCCAAGGAAACTCTTAATGAAGCGCAAATTAATTACACAACAACTGAAATAGAGTGTTGACAATAATATATGCTTTTAATTAATTTAGTTCATATTTAATTGGATTTAAATGCATTGTGCATACTGATCATTCCGTTATTAAATATCTTATGTCAAAGAAGGATGTGAAACCAAGATTAATCAGATGAGTCCTACTTTTGCAAGAAATTGATTTTGAGATAGTGGGTAAGAAATGAGCTGATAATCAAATTGTCGGTCATCTATAAAGACTTGAACATGAAAATGAAAAGAACAATTAGGATGACATAAATGAAAATTTTCCCGATGAATAACTTTATGTTGTTGCTGAGTGGCATATATCGTGGTATGCAGATAAAATTAACTACTTAGTTATTAATATTCTACCATATAAACAAACAAGCCACCAAAAAAAGAATTTTATGTATGATACAAGATTTTACTTTTGGGATGACCCTTACTTATATAAAATATGTAGAGATTCAGTCATTTGAATGTGTGCACCAATTAATGAAATCCCAAAAATTACACAAAATGTCATAAATCTGAATTTAGGGGACACTTTGGAATAGATAAGAGTGCATTTAAAATTTTACACTCTAGATTTTATTGGCCTACATTATTTAAGGATGTTAACAATTATGCAAAAACTTGTGATCGATGTCTGAGAGTAGGCAATATTTATAAAAGAGATTAATGCACCTAATATTTACTTTAGAAGTTGAGCTTTTTTATGTGTGGGGTTTAGATTTTATGGGACCATTTGTACTATCTTCTAGAAAGATTTATATCCTATTAGATGTGGACTATGTGGCTAATTGGATTGAAGTGATAGCTTTGCCTCATTGTGATGCTCTGAGTGTTGCAAAATTTTTAACCAAAAATATTTTTACTAGATTTAGAATGCCAAGTGTTATCATTACTGATGGGTGGAAGTCACTTTAAAAAATTTAGAATGGACACATTACTTAGAAAATATGAGATTAAACATAAGATAGCCAAATCTTATCACCCCCATATAAGTGGATTAGCAGAAGTATCAAATAGTGAAATTAAAAGAATTTTGGAGAAAACTGTAAATCTTAAAAGAACTAATTGGTCTGATAGACTTGATTCTGCATTATGGGCTTATTGGACTACTTATAAAACTCCTAAAGGAATCTCTCCATATAGGCTCATATTTAAAAAAAGCTTGTCACTTAATAGTTGAGTTAGAGCATAAAGCTTACTGGGCGATAAAATAATTTAATTATTATTTAAAGGATGCTTGAGAATTTAAAGGATGCTGGAGAAAAATGATTATTGCAATTAAATGAGCTCTAAAAAATTAGGAATAAGTATTATGAAAATGCTAGAATTTATAAAGAAAGGATGAAAATTTGGCATGATTGTAAGATTTTATGGAAGAATTTTGAGTTTAGTCAAGAACTTTTATTTTACAATACTCGATTGAAATTATTTCCCAGAAAACTTAAGTCCAGGTCCATTTATTAGGATAAAAGTTTATCCTTATAGAGCTGTGGATATTAAATATCCAAAAACTGAACATATAACTAAAGTAAATGGACATAGGTTGAAACCTTACATTGGATAAAACAAGCCATATTTTAAAGAAACTTTGATGATGGGTCAATCCAAGTAAAACATTTGGATACATCAAACCGACGACGTTAAACCAAGTGCTTTGTGGGAGACAACCCATAATCTATTTGTGTGATTTGATTTATGTTTGTGATTGATGTTGTATCGTGACCATCCCTTGCTATAGTAGCATTTTTAAACATTATTTAAGGTATTAAATATGATTAGGAATTGAAGACATTTGATGATAAGCAAATCGATGCTCACTAAGACACTAGCGCTTAGGTGCCACAGTCTCTGGACGTGGGGAAAACCACCCCCAAAGCAGTCTTCTCCATTTCTTTCATATTAAACTACCTTACCTTCATCCCAAATCCTTAGACCTTCAAAAATTTGATCAGAGAAAAGAAGTACTGAGGGAGTTTGAGATCTTGTTTGCTTCCATGGAGAGTAGAAATAATGGTATGGCCATTGGAGATAAGTTTGTGCATAATGATGCCCAAACCTATTTCAATGGGTTTCTAGCGCTAAGTTTGGAAAGGATGACAAGCAAATTGGGGATGATTGAAGAGGAGCTGTCACATCTACACAATAAGTTGCATGAAATATATCATCAATATGAGCATTTGGAGTGGCAAATGAAACTTTAATTCAATCACATGGTGTGTTATCAGGATTATCAAAGAAAAATTTATTGCAAGAACAATTGGATAGATGAAAAAATGGCCATGGAATTTCCTTGTGCTCTTTTCTTCCACTCATTCAATCACAACTATTTAACATGTGAGAAGGGTGGAGAGAGTGAGATCAACAAGGACTGATCATTGGAAGGATTCTAGGAAGGATTCTAGTGTTTAAGTGTTTATGTTTGTGTCTACTTTAGTAATGGATGTTTTGTGTGTGCTACTTTAATCTTGTAGTTGATTTTGTTGCTGTGAAGTTTTAAATTTCTAGTGTTCTAAACTATTTTATTGTATGTTGTATTGTAACTTGATGGATAGTAATGAATATGTGTGTTGTGTAAATCATGCGTTAGATTGGTGAAATAATCTCAATATAAGAGTTATAATTGGAAGATAAAAGATGTTTGGGAGAACATAAACATGTGGTATGATATTAAATTAATGTAAAATTATGGTTTAAAGACCTTTGTCTTGCTGTGTTGCACTTAAAATCCAAGAAAAAAAATTTTGGGACTGGCGCCTAAGCGCCAGACCATCTGCACAACTTAGCACCTAAGCGTCGAAACCCGCGCCTAGGTGCTGGTTCAACTGAACCCATCGAAACTTGACAATTTTGCTTATTAAACCAAACCCACGACATTGTCGAACCTCAAGCTCCTTCTTCTTCCTCTTTTTTGTGAAAAACTGCCCTTGGGTACTTCTTAGAGCTCCGATTTCAAAGTTTCTTGGCTCGAAACCACTGGATTTCAACTTCTCGAGGTTAGATCTTCATTTTGGCATAGTTATTTTGCAATTTCACCATGGATTTTTCATACATTGAGTGGAGTCCCAAATTTGAAAAAATATTAGATTAAGTGGTGAAAAATTCATAGAGCTAAACCTTGTTTTCTTGAAAAAGCTTGTAGGAAGCCTTCTATTTTAATTTTAAAATTGTTTGGAAATTTTCTTCAAATTTTTAGATGTCTCATAAGGTGAAGCGAGGAAAAGGAAAGGAAACTTTCGACAATGCTAAATTTGTTAATAGAGAAGCACAAATTCCTTACAATAAATTTGCATTGTCAAGAAAGTTAAAGTTTATGTTATTTTATTGCTATTGTCGTCATTGCTATCGTACGAGAATTTTATGCAATCTTTCCTGAAACAGATGATAACGAGGTCTTTGTTTGGGGAAGATGAGTAGAGTTTACTACTGAGCGAATCAATGTGATATATGGTTTGCCACCTGTTATTGACTATTTCTTTTCTGAGTACATTTGTAAGGTAAATTTCTCTTCTTCTAAGCACAATGCCACCTCAATGGCATGACATTATTTTATTTTTGCTCTCCTTCTTCCTTCAAGTCATTTAAGTGAGGTAACAAGATTAAATTACTACATTCAAGAGAGGAAACCTATAGATGTTGGCTCTCTTATTTATGAGGCTATTATTTCTTCTGCTAGAGCTAGTACAACTTCAAGTCTTAGATTTCTATCTTTGATATTTACTATTTGCAAAGACTCTGGAGTAAAGTTTGACATTGAGAAAAGTAGTTGAGTCCACTTAAACCCATTGGGAAGGCCAATGTAGATGTATATGGATGACCTAGAGATAAAATTCAAGGTGCACCTTCTAGTACTACTTCTAGGCCTTCTACTTCTAGACCTTCCACTTCCACTGCTACTGAGCCTCCATCTAGTTTCTGGATGTGCTAAATGTGAGATATTTGGAACACTATAATGATATGTTTTTGATGCAGTGTGGTATGGAAGATATGGAAAATAAATTTGATCACATGACAGATTATGTTAGAAGAAAGAGTGAATACGATGTTGATTATCACGAGGCATTAGTGAAATTCATGAAGGGAGACCAGTCAGTTGAGTTTCCTACTTGCCCTCCATTTACTCCTTGAAATCTATGGATGAAGACATATCATTTGATTTAGATGGTGATGATATTTTTGAAGGAGATGATTAGGCTTTCTTACTTTTTTGTCTTAGATTTGTTTATTATTTCATATATTTGGACTTCTGATGTATGTTTATGTAGGATTGCTTGGTGTAATTCTATTTTATCAATGTTATTTTTACTACTCTTTTATTTAGTATTAAATATGTGTTAGAGTAGAGTTTTATATTTTTGAGCTTCTCATGATATACCTGTTTTAATTTAAATTGTCCACAACTCAGCTCCAATTTTTATTGTACATGTACTGCTCTCTTGCTTAGTTTTATTTTTTTCTCTTTCTTCATGGTTATTATAAACTGAACAACTTTAAACTAATTTAAAATTTAAGTTTGGAGGAAGGGAGAAATTTTTTAAAAACTAAACCTTATTTGTCGTAAGTAAAATATATTTTCAAAAATTATTTTAATTTAACTTGTGGTATGTTAGGATAGCTGGATATAATTATATTTTTGATTTTATAAATAATATAGTAAACTTATATAAAAGTTTTTAATAATAAAGATTAATTCTGGATTTGAGATATTTAGTATAAGAATATAAAATTATGCTTTTATTATTTAAAATAAAGAAAATTTTATTTTTGGAAATGTTAAAGACCTTGGGTGTTTATTTGAAAAAAAAGAATTGAGACTTTATGAAAAATCTTTGTCAAGTCTAATACACATTTATCAAATAAGGAAATGTAAATAGTTTTTAACTTTAAGAAGAGGATGGTGAAGTTCAGAATCATTAAAGGCTATCCAGATATAGTAATCCTCACATGAAAAAAAAAAGAAAATGAAATGATTGAATGATCCTGAAAGAAAAAGAAAAGAAGAATAAAAAGAAAATAAAAGCAAAAAAAATATATGTGAGGAGAAGCTTGAGGAGATGTCTAATAAAAAATTGGCTTCACTTAATTCTTCTTAAGGAAAGGGACTTAATTACATTTCTAAGCTTATTTATAAAGTATTAGCATTCTTACTAGTAAAGTTCTCATGAATTTTTTTTCTTATAATTCTTCTAAGTATCTTTAATATGGAAAACTAAAATTATTCTTGAAATAAATAGGAAATCAGAATTCTTAAACTTGATTACTAAATATTTTTACATTCTAGTTTTAACCTATGTTATTAAAAATCTTTATAAGGTTTCACTATTGCATTTATAAAACAAAACTATAGAAATCTTAAAGTAAAACTCGCTTCCATAAGTTATACTTCTTATATATAGTAAGAAAAGTTACTTGAGCACATATAACTTCTAAGTTTGGGGGAATTGATCCACTTTAAAATTAACTATTTTTTTACATAGTTTTTATGCACATTTTATGCTTGACTTTTTAAGATATTATATTTTAATGAAAGGTATTTTTATGTTTTTAGTTGCAGGTGCAAGAAAAGAGTTTAAGAGTAAAAATGAGCAAAAAAACATCAAAAAGAAGGAAAATGGGCTAAACTAAAGAAATAGTGCAAACTAGTCGAACGACGCCTAGGCGTCAGATGTAGAACTTGGTTGGCGCCTAGGCGCGACGGTTTGGCGCCTAGGCACCACGATTATTTTCTAAAAGATTCTTTGAATGATGCCAAATTTTGAAGAGATTTCTGAAGCAACCGATTTCTGAAGCAACCCTTAGTCCCCTTAGTCATTTTTGAAGCTATATAAATATAGATTAATTCTAAGAGGCTAGGGCGGTCAAATATATAGAGTCACATAGTGTGAGAGTGTGTTAAGTGTGTGAGAAGTTTTCTTTATGAGTATTTATTATTTCTAGAGTTTGTGAGTCTTGTAAGTGCTGTTGGAGTTAGAGAAGTCAGCGAACTTCAAAGGAGTGCTTGGGAAATCGTTCAAGATAAGTATTTGTATATTTGACTTTAAGTCTTGTACATTAGATTTCAGTTTTATAAATATGTTTTGTTTTGTTATCCCCATGCATTTTGAGTAGTTTTCTCTCTTTCTTCTTGCAATATGAAGTAATCAAGTAAGTCATTTTGATATTATTTAGAACTTCTTTTATTCATAAAAAATGTGATCTTATTTTTACCGGATCTTCCTTACTTTACAAATTGACCACTTGTATTATTAAAATTTGTTAAGGAAACTTATAGACCTGGGAGGACTAAGAATTCTTAACTATTAAGTATCATATTTTACCTTGAAAAGTGCAGTGACGATCGTCTAAAGGGGGTGCAAATAGATAGGGAGATAAGATTTGATGGGCATAGAATTGATATTTCTAGAGTGACAGGCTATATTCTCTTATCAATTTGGTCTAGTGATTGGAAATAAGAGTCACTGGTAGGTCCTATAGAGAGGGAACAGTAGGTAATCTAGGAGTGAGGCTAGAACCTACCCAACACTACTATACATAACGAAACCAACTTTAGATTATTTAATGTTCTTTGCACAATCAAAAGAAGTAAAAAATATGTATTCTCCTATTTGTCACAATACCACATTTAAGCTTCTAAACAAATTTGAAATCCTATACTGATTATGAATTATTGGTAAGGAGAAAGTCTCCTTATATACTTTTCATTTAGTTTTACTTGCATTTTGTAGAAATTAGTAAACTTAATTTTTATCATTAGATCTTTGTTGCAGCCTTAAGTAAAGTTCTTTAAAAGTCAAATTTCTTGTATTTCATTTTCATTGTTTTTCGTTTACATTTTTTTGTGAGATCGACACTGAGGTTTTTAAGGAAAACTCTATATTACTTGAAAAGATACTTATACTTGCAGAGTACCCCTAGTGAGAAAAGTATTTCATTAAATTTTATCACATTAGATTTGTTTTCATTAGCCACTAAATATAATTTGGCTCATATTTTTGGCATTCTGAGGAATATAAATATCTGTGTAATTGCGGGTCAGGTCAGTGCTCAACCGAATAGAGGTGACAAGGAATGGAGCTTATCTTTCTCACACAAAAGAGGTGTTAATCAAACTTAACCTTGGTCAGTCAAGACACTTAAGAAGGGTTGGGCAAAATAGAGTGCACCAACCAAATGGTGTTTAGCCGTAAGGAAAAACCCAAACATATCTCATAGAAGGGAAAATACCACACTCGTATAGGACGAATGGAATGAGCATAACTGTCACAATCATCCATGATGGATGGGACATGCTCGATTCAGACCACATATGAAATGGGTAACTGTAAAACATGCTAGGAAAGGGCATGGTTTTCCTGCATAAGGGAAATATCAACCAAAATTGACCCCTATAAATCGAGATATTGCGAAGGTTAGCAAAGCAAGATATGTTAATGAGGGAATACTTAGTCTAGAAACTATGCTTAAATCCTCAGAAAAGAAGGCATCTCCCACACTCATTTATGATGAGGGGAAAAAACGTATCTACCACATTCATTTATGATGGGTGGGAAACACTTGTTTGTACCCACTTTAAGCGAGGAACCAACGAGAAAAAGAAAGAGAAGTACTTTGCTTCTCTTACACTGATTGCTGTTTGCGCCAAGTATACGCTGCCCATAGAACTTCCACTTTATCTATTTAACAATTCAACAATCAGTTTTAAGAGATGCTCAAGACCTCTCTTATGAGCAATGAAGCATAGATAAGGTGGGCATACGACATGTTGTACAATATACCCACAAAGAAGTCTAGTCAACTTATAAAGGAATACTGACACCCGAGAGTCGACAAATAACGCGTAAGAAGTGGGGGCAGAATCCTACAACTGAAAGGCAAGTTGACTCCTAAAAGAAATCCAATCACAATGTGAGGGTCAATGCATAAAGCGTAAGAGAAAGTGTACAAAATCCCATCAAAAGGCAAGTCAACTTTCAAGGAAGGATCGTCGAACCCAGGTGGTCAATGAATCAAGTGTCAAAAAAGATGGGCAAATACCCAAAAAAAAAGGAATATCAGTTCCTGATACACCTAAAATATATAGTGGTTTTAGACACATTTTTATACCTATTATTGAAATATTGTGGTTTAATGAAAGGTATTTGTGTGTTTTTCTTTCAGGTACAAGTAAAAAGGTGAAAAATGCTAAAAGGAGTGAAAATGATCAAATTAGGAGCAAAAATGTGAAAATTGTGCTAAACTGTTTTAGTGCCTAAGCTCCAGAGGCCCCACGCTTAAGCGCCAGAGACAGTTATGTGATTGTTTACTTCATTTTGTCAAATTTTGAAGGGACATTTGAGACACCTATTGGCTAAAAAGGGTGGTTATGTCCACAAGAAATGAAAACATGGTTAGAAGACTTATGAAAGAAGGCATCCTTTGGAGAATACACCAAATTGTGACACATTTTGAAAAGTTATCAAGGCACCTCTTGGAGATTTATAAAAGAAGGGAGTTGAGACTTTTTGAAGTGTGCTTGAATGTTCTGAAAAGTGTTGGAAAGGGGGAGTTTTGAGAGGTAGTTTTGGAGAGATTTTAGGCACCACAAATTTACTTTATCCTATCTGTTTTTAGTTTTATTGTGAGGGTCAAGAGTGTTGTAAACGATAAGAGATTCAAAGGAACTTCAAGAGTTTGGTGGAGGATTTCAGATAAGTTTTCATCTTTTATTTTAAACTACTTTTGGTTTTAATCGAGACTTCTTATTGATTTGACATTGATTTCTACTTTTAAACTAAAGTGTGGTTTTGTTTTCTCCATGGATTCTGAGTAGTTTTCTTTATCTTTCTCATTAAAATGATAACTAATTAAAAGTGTTGGATGAAAGTTGTGGAAAGTATTGATCTTTAATATTGGAAGAAGTTGTGATAATTTAAATCCAAGCACTTCATTTACTTCTTGATTTAGCCTATCCACACGTTAAAATTTGTTGTGATAACATGTAAGAATCGGACTAGTATTATCTCAGTCAACAATTGGAAAGAATCACATGAGGTTGAATGAATGAGAATGTCATTCATATGATTTAGTGCAAATAAATAGGGAAATAATGTTTGAAGGTGATCAGAGGAAAATATGTTGAGATTTTCAATCCTATTTTATACTATTTTTAATGATATTGAAATTTAAAGAAAGGTATTTTTGATGTTTTGTTGCATGAATGATGAATTAGGGTAATTGGAGAAAAAATGAATTAGGGTAAGCGAATTTGGAGCGAAAAGAACCAAAATTTGAAGAATTGAACTAGGGCGCCGACGGCGCCATCGACCCTGCCAACGGTGA
>NW_018164451.1:164527-165280 GCF_001263595.1 Phalaenopsis equestris
CCCCCCGGCGGCGCGCGCGGGGGCCGCCGACGGCGAGCTTGGCGGTTATGACCAATCAGGCTGTGGATAAAGACAAATTTTGAAGGGATGCTTAGGTAACTCTTGGGAAAACTCATCCACAACTTTAAAAGAAGATTTTGGCCAAAGATTAGGGAGGTCCTCAATGTTAGAAAGGTCCTAAAGGAGGAGAGGCTCCAAATTAAAGTTTGAAAAAGTGTAGAGATTCTAAATTGTGAGGAATTCTTTGAGATATTGTAAGAGTGGAGGAAAAGTGAGAGATTTCTTCCTCCTTGCTGCTTTGAAGTGGAATTTTGTGTGTTGTAAAGAAAGGAAGAGATTTAGAGGAACTTAAAGGAGTTTTCTTAGGGAGAAATTAGAGATAAGTTTATTTATTGTTGTAGTTTGTATGACTTTGATTTTATATATGAATTTCAAGTTTTATTGTATTTTCCCCATGAGATCTGAGTAGTTTTCTCTGTTCTTCTCCTTGTCTTGAGATTTGTGAAATGGTGATTTGAATTAGTGAAGCCATGAAAATATTTAAGAAATTGTGATGGTCTTTTCACTTTGATCTTAATTTACTTTCAATCTGGCCTATTAATTTGTTAAAATAAGTTGTGTTTTACAACTAAAGTGAAGATTACATCCAAGATTTAGGGAGGTTAAAGCCCTTAGAAGTTGGGTGTAAATAAATAGGGAATTAATATTAACGGGTGTCGAATTGGAGATTTTAAAGTGACAGACTAAAATCCC
>NW_018164452.1:0-4149 GCF_001263595.1 Phalaenopsis equestris
GAATAATCAAGGGAACACAAATTATAGACCTTCATATCCACTCGACTCTAACAATGATCAATAATTGGAGGATAAGAAGATGTATATGGAAGAAGTGGTATTGCAAATGAGAAACCAGTTGCAAAGTAAAAAATGTTGTGATTAGAAACATAGAGAATCAACTGGGATAAATTGCTAATTAACTTAGCAATAGACCCCAAGGAACACTTCCTAGCAACATTGAGATCAACCCTAAAGAGAACACTAATGAACAAGTAGAAGTTGTCATGTCAAATTAAGAAGCGGAAGAGAGATAGAGGATGTGGTTAGAAAAAAGAAGGAAGTTGTGAGAGAAACAAAGTAAACTAAAAGAACTAAAGAAAAATTTTCTATGGATCTGGAAAATTTAATATCTCCAACTAAAATCAATTTAGAAAGACCACAACCTTCATTTCCTCAAAGACTTAGACAGTATGAGTTGGATAAACAATTTTCAAAGTTCATGGAATTACTTAAGAAGTTAATGATAAATATTCTTTTCACTGAAGCTTTGGAACAGATGCCAAGTTATGCAAAGTTTATGAAGGAGATATTAAATAAGAAAAGGAAATTTGGGGATTACGAGAGAGTTACACTAAGAGAGGAGTGCGGGACTATATTTCAGAAAAAGCTTCCTTAGAAACTTAACGATCCTTCTAGCTTAAAAATTTCTTGTGAAATTGGAGAAAGATTATGTAGAAATAATTTATGTGATTTAGGATCGAGCATTAATGTGATGCCTCTATCTATATTTACAAGGTTAGGTTTATCTGATAATTCTCCCACCACTGTAACCCTTCAGTTAGCTGATCGATCTATCATTTATCCAAAAGGGGTTATAGAAGACGTACTTTTTAAAGTGGATCAATTTTATTTTCCTATGGATTTTATTGTGTTAGATATAAAGGAAGATAAAGGAAATCCAATTATTTTGAGGAGACCTTTTCTTGTGGAATTGTCACTTTTAAATAAGTAAAATAATCAAGGAATTAATTATGTACATACGGAATGCGTCTACATGAATCTCAAAGAGAAATGATTGGAGATATAACGAATACCAACACGTGATTATTCAACTTATGATCAATCGAAATCAGAGGCTGATCAAATGGAGAGAATGAATGACCCAACAAATATCACACGATCGCATTAATACCTACTTTCCAGTGGCTACCATCATGAAAACCAATAACCGCCCAGAGTAAGTTTCTTTAATATATAAACATAGATCGAATGTTGGCTCATTGTCAGATTAGAGTGATCCACCCTCTGCCCAATGAAATAATCCTACCTTAGGACACCGTGTCTTCATATTCGGTTTCCATAGAATGGGCAATCAAAAATCATATAGTCAACCAAAGGATTTTTGGTCGGCCAAATGACTCTTGGCAGACGGAACAAATTCCAAGCAACCTAATCAGGCAGTTATGAATGTAAAACAATTGTTAAGGTAGTTACAGAAATAGAGTGGCACCAACACCGATTATGGGGTTAGAATAAATGTTATTCATTTACAAATATAAAAATATAATGGTTCATTAATTATGGTAACTTTCTTTTGTTAATGAGGACACTCGTGTATTTATGAGATCCTACAAATGAATTATAATCAGGAGGATCATTTTCAAGGAAAAGGACTCTGAATGGAATTCTCACTAAAAATATTTAGAGAGCGTTGAACTCTTCCATATTTCTTCTTTCATTCGACTAATGTTCTATTTATTGGGTGTGATTAACAGAACAATTTATGATCAAACATGTTACATTTTATATTAAGAGATTTTTTTATTTCTTACCATTTAATTGCTCATTTTGTATGTCATTTTGTTATGAGGCTAGCTTAAAGTAAGATTGTTTCTCTTTTTTTAGAATAAATAAATTGACTCATGAGCTTGATCAAATTAATAAAATTAAACTCAAGTTCAAACTCAAACTTAATAAATTAATTAAGCTAAAGCTAAAGTGAAGAGCGGCTGGAGCTCAACAAGACTCATTTACACATTGAAACACTGAACCATGAAGAATTAGGAGAGAAAGTGGAGAAAGGATCATACTAAGGGAAGGTTGTCAATGGGACCAGTGGCGTGTGATCATCAAGGAAGTAAACGATGAAGAGGTAAATTTGAACATTTTTATTGGTCTTGCCTAGGATATTGATGAGGTCAGTTATGAGTGAACATCAAGTCAGAAGAAGAGGTGAGGAAGTTGTGAATAGATCTTCTGAAGAAATATATGAATGGTACTGATAATGTGTGCATCAAGTATAGGAAATGTTGAAATTGAGATATGTAGTATTTTTTAAAATAAAATTAATAGTATGTGCATAAAAAGATAATTATTATTGTTAGGTATATTAATAACTTATTTAGATATCTTATATATAATGATAAGTTTATTTTGTCTCATAATAGTGAAAATAAAGTTTGAGTAAGATTTAATAATGTTTGAGTAAATATTGATATACATTTTAACCATATTTCAAGTATGAATTAACATGGGTTAAAATACAATTTGAACATACATTGCAACATAAGTAACTATAATGTTGATATACTAATGAGTTTAAATAAAACAAAGATTATAAGAGATATGATACATTAGTGATAATATGGTATTTTATATTTTAAAGATGTATAGCCAAAAAAAAAATGCAATTCAAAAGCTATAACATAATAACCATAGCACAACTATATCATCTAAACAATAATGTAAATTGCATTAATAAAGGAATAAATAAAACAAAAAATTAATATTTACATTAGAATAAAAAATAGGTTTATTAATCTATATTATTGTAAAATAAACTTATACATAGATGATCTCTATAGGATTATGAGCAATTAAGTGTAAATTCCAAATAATTTCCTTGAAATCAGATACATGGTGTGTTATTTTACATATACTATATAATTGCTATTATAAATAAGATATAAAATAATCATCATACCATACATATAAAAACTACATAAATTAATTTATATTTTCCAAAATTTTTAATTGATTACATTATTTTAAACTTGGGAACCTCTTCTTTGTTGGCATTCCTCTACATATAAGGATATTTGAAGGTCAAAAGTTCTCCACTATTATGCAATAACCTTAACTACTCAAATAAACTTAGAAGAAATAACAAAATTATCTACAATATTTGATTTGAGATGCAAGATGGATCTGAGTAATGCAATATCAATAACTATAAAAAATAAGATCTTATATATAATGTAATTAATTTTATTCTAATTCCTTAGAAAATACATGAGTTCTACAGTAGATCATGACTTCAAAATCTTATTCTTTTAAATGACATAAAAGTCCTTATTCAGGCTAGATGAATAAATCCTTAATTTTTTTAGCCTTATAAATGAAGGGATTGCAACTTTGTAGTATTAATCAAATGATTTGTCCAAAGTTGATGCCAAAGTCATAAGTTTTTCGGTAGCTTGAGATGCAATATCTTACTAAAAACGTATGACTAGTGCACCATAAGTTGAGAAACTGATGTTATTATATATAATATTGAATGGCTCATGCTCTTAGTAAGTAATATCTTTCTGATTATCATATAAAACCCAATTATTGAAGTAATTAACTGCAAATACTACATGAGGTTTTCATTACACATTCTTATTCCGTTCACCTTAACGTCGTCAACTAGTCTTAGCATTCAAGAATTGAAGGTGGAAGGTTGCTTTTTATAAATTAGGTTAATATAATCAATTAAGTATGAATGTATCTACACGTGCCTTTTCTTAATAAATTTGTGAAATATCTAATCAAATATCTCTATTATTTTACATCCTTTATTTTGGATCTTAATGATTATCCCCCACTATGATATATATGTACAAAAAATAGGTTGACTTCTATCACATTGTTGGCTACTTATTTTGTAAGTATATTAATATGGGATCAATTACCTATGTCTACCTCCTTATAAACTTCTTATTCTATCTATGGATCATTTTACATGTTATCTCCCATACTTTCTTCTTAAAAGTAGAGGTTATTGTTTTCCTCTTTATAATTCATGTTGGGACAACAAAATAGACTTAATTGTAAAATTCTAATAGAAGTAATCTTATTAATTCTATGCACTAATGTATGATGAGTAACTTCTATTAAGGAATAACT
>NW_018164452.1:4249-5164 GCF_001263595.1 Phalaenopsis equestris
CCCCACACCAAAAATAGTGCCGACAAGCTTCTCCAAGAATCCAGTCGAGGCTTCCCCTCTTGGACCAAGGTATAACATTTTTCCCCCATCCCGAGCTTATTTTAATTCTCCATGAGTTTAGAATCGATTTCAAGGTAGGTTAGCCGTATGGATAGGTTCGTCTCACTTAAACGAGTCCATAGGATCAAACCCAAAGTGATTTGGTCAAGTGTAGCTCGAGAAATTAGGGTTTTAAGGTGGACAGCTCGCGGGTTTAGTCGTTTGGGACGATGACGGAGCACAGTCGGATCGCGCGTTGATCCCGACTGTTTATATGCAACGGTATAACAAAAACTTTGATTATATTTTTCAATTATATTTTCTTAGTTTGCAACAAAATCAAAAACTTGATCCTGAAGAAAAATAAAAATTTAACTTCTTAATTTATATATATTTGGATATTACGCAAGTATATGTATCGTTATCAAGTACTATAAGACTTTTCTGATTAACACCTGAATATTAAACCCATAGGGAAATGATGTAATATGCACTTTTGAAAGTTTTCTTTTTTAAAAAAGACAATTATTTAAACTATAGATATTTTTGCAGTAATGAAAGTTTAAATATTTTTGGTATTTTTGATATTTTGATAAAACAGTAACAACTTAAAAAGATAACTTGAGTTTTTGTAGAAGAAAAACACTGAATATAAAAGTATCTTTTTTTTTTATGAATCAGTAATAAGTATAAGAATTCTGTTGTGGAAGTATGTAAATTATGTTGTGCCAAATAGGAGAAATAATATTCTTTACCCTTACTAGAAATGCTATAAAGAACATTAGCTAATTTAAAGTTTGAATATTTTTGAAGACCGGTTAGGCATGGAAGATACTAGCTCTCACTCTAGAGTTCTCTCGATTCCCTTCACCTGGG
>NW_018164452.1:5306-17840 GCF_001263595.1 Phalaenopsis equestris
ATTCTCATTCATACAACCTCATGTGATTCTTTCCAATTGTTGACTGAGATAATACCAGCCCAGTTCTTACATGTTCTCACAATAAATTTTAACATCTGGATTGGCCAAATCAAGAAGTAAATGAAGTACATGGATTTAAATCATCACAACTTCTTCCGATATTAAAGATTAATACTTTCCACAACCTCCATCTAAACACTTAATTACTTATCATTTTAAGAAAAAAAATAAAAAAAAACTACTCAGAATCCACGGAGAAAACAAAACTACACTTTAGTTTAAAAGTAGAAATCATTGTTAAACCAACAATAAGTCTCAATTAAAACAAAAGTAATCTAAAACAAAAGGTAAAACTTATCTCAAATCCTCCACCAAACTTTTGAAGTTCCTTTGAATCTCTTCTCTTTTACAACACTCAATATAAAACTAAAACAAAAGGTTAAAGTAAATATTTGGTGTGGTGCCAAATATTTTGGTGCAACAAAATCTCTCCAAACTAACTCTCCAATTCAAGAACTTTCAAAAATTTCTCTTTTCAAGCACACACACACACACAAAGTTTCAATCTTCCTTCTTTTATTATTTTCCAAAAAGTGTCTTGGTATCTCTTCAAAATATGTCTTGATTCGATGTATTTCTCCAAGAGATGCCTCTTTTCACAAGTATTTTTATCCTTTGTGATCTTTGGTGGTTGTACCCACCTATTTATGCCAAAAGGTGTCTCAAATACCTCTTCAAAATTCGTAAAACCGAATTTACTCATGAAATAACTGCCTTTGGCGCTTAAGCGCAAGGCCTCTGGTGCTTAGGCATGGTCTTGTCTGTTTCCTTAGGCGCCAAAACACTTTAGCACAATTTTCACTTATTTGCTCCAAATTTGATCCTTTTTCACTCCTTTAAGTATTTTTCACTTTTTTACTTGTACCTGAAAGAAAAACACAAAAATACCTTCCATTAAAACGCAATATCTCAAAAATAGGCATAAGAATGTGTCTAAAAACACTATATATTATTGGTGTATCACGCGTGTAATAGATGGACGGACGAGATCGCGCTAGACGAGAAGATAGAGCGGTACAGAGGATATGCGTGGCGGCTGACTCAGGCGATGACGTCAAATGGGAGCACGTTGTATGGAGCTTCAGAGCCGTCGTAGAATTGCGTGGCGCTGCGTCACTTAAGTAGGAAATAGAGATTTTCTTATTTAAATAAATAGTCAAAATTTCAAAAATTCATATCTTTGTGTAGAAAAATCACAAAAATAAAATAAAAATACTCTTGCTCAGCGAACAGAGGAGAACAATGTGAAAATATTTTCATGTCCATTTGATGCATGTATTTTTTTAATTAATTAAAATTTTTTTTCTTATTTTGATTCTCCATTTGCATAGACATTTTACCATGGCATGGGACCATGGGGTTTTTGATTTCTCTGTTGTTAGACATCTCTCCTGATTTTTCCAAGGTTAGAGGGCAATTCTAACTAGAGATATCTAATTTTCAAGTTAATGGCCCCTGTTTTGGTATAAAAATCATAATAATCAAAATGCTCATAAAAAATACAAAACTTGTTTTGTTAGGTTCACTATGGTTAGAGAATCTAGGAAAAATATAAAGTTGATTTAACTCATTAAAAATAACCCTAATTGTCACAAACCCTAAAAATGAAAATAAAATTAATTTGGAGTAATTATAAATGTAAATGACATAAAAAGTATTCCACACTGTAATTTAATGTTAGAGGAGCTCCCCACAAAAGTTTTAAGTCAATTGGAGTTAATTTGACCACTCAAATAGATTAATTAAGTAAAATCACATTCATGACATTAAAATAATTCTAATAATTTAAATACAAATCAAAAAATTATCAAATTGATTTTGAGAGCTCCTCATGACCAGAGGAACCTAAAAAAAAATAAAATTGTAATTAAAATAAACACTTAATTTTTGAACCATTTTTGGGAATTTAAATAATTTAAAAAATAATTAAAAATCATAAAATTGTAAAATGGTAAAAACATAATAAAATGTCACATTTGGCTTCCTGATCACTTGGGACTAATTAAAATAATTTTCCTAATTTTCTAAGTTAAGATATTAATTTTAAAGGCTTAAAAATGAATTTTCTCTAATTTTTCACTAAAATAATTCTAATAATTAAAATATAAGTAAAAAAAAATGAAATTTGTTTCTTTGGTCACTTGGACTTAGTGAGATTTAATAAGAATATAAAAATTGATTTTCCACTTAAATATTATTTTATATTTAATTAATGCTCAAAAAAATAAATAATTCTAATAATTAAATTTAACCTCTAAAAATCATGACAATTGGTCCAAGTGGTCTTCTAACTTAGGTGAACCACCAATCATTTTCTTAAGGACATAAGTTTTAATTTGATTGAGTTTTTAAATTTTCATTAAAAATCCCTATTTTTGCATTAAAAATAATTATTAAAATTTAATAAATTTAGAAAAATCACATTTTCTCCTCTGATGTTTTAATTAACCCATGAGTAAGGTAACATAAATTTTTTAATTCATTTGAGTATAATTGAATGAATTATAGGATATTAAGGCCTTAGGGGCAAAATGTTAATTTTGAAATTTAGGACGTAATTAATATTTAGGCTTAACCAAAAGGCTAAATGGGCAATAAATAATTTTAATTGATATGTTTTGATGATTGGAATATAAAAGGGATAAGTGGTAGTAACCAATCTCATTTTGATCTTATAAATGATAAATGTGTAATTTTTCAAAATTAATGAAATTCAGAAGAATATTTAAATAGGGAGATATTAAGGTGAGGGGTTTGATTTTGGAAGATCATAACTCATTGATTTTTAAACCCCCAACTAATGGTTTTGAGATAATTTATAATTCATGATAAGGATTAGAAACATAAATATTAAAAAAAAATCCTTTTCCTTAAAATTATAAATCTATCCATTAAGTCTTAGGGGCTTATTAGTGAACTAGGCTTAATCAAAATTTTGTCTAATGGGGTTTAGAAAATAACTTATAATTAATTTAAAACCTTCCAAAACACTACAATCCCATTCATTAAAATCAAATTAATTAATCAAGTCAAGTTGCCCCCCAGGGCCTTTACCCATATTATTCATAAGTGAGATATCAAGTGATAATTACCCCACTTAAGAGATAATCAAAACATCATAATTCATTGAGCATAAGGGTATTAACTGGATGAACTATATAGCAAACACAATAAGACCAAAACAAACTCAAGATAATTCTAGGGACTATGAAATGTCTAGGGCATTACCCGAGACTTCTTCATAATCCTTTAGAAATCTTGAAGGACATCTGGACTTATTAACATTTGTTTAATGGAATCATACTCAAAATTTGGAGCCACCAAGATGTGACATAGGATCTAGTAGACACACCTCAAACTGTACTCTCTACTTTAACTATGAACATGCTTTAATTCCTACAAAATTATCGTTAACTTCTTAAGTAATTCCATGAACTTTTAAAATTGTTTATCCAATTAATATTGTCTAAGTCTTTGAGGAAATGGAGGTGATGGTTTTTCTAAATTTATTTTAGTTGGAGATATTAAATTTTCCAAATCCTTAGAAACATTTTCTTTAGTTCTTTTAGTTCCCTTTGTTTCTCTCACAACTTCTTTTTTTTCTAATGACATCCTCTATCTCTCTTCCACTTCTTAATTTGACAACTTCTACTTGTTCATTATTGTTCTTTTTAGGGTTGATCTCAGTGTTGCTAGGAAGTGTTCCTTGGGGTCTATTGCTAAGTGAATTAGAAATTTGTCCAAGTTGATTCTCTATGTTTCTAATCATAGCATTTTGACTTTGTAACTAGTTTCCCATTTGCAATACCACTTCTTTCATATACATCTTCTTATCCTCCAATTATTGATCATTGTTAGAGTCTAGTGGAGGTCTATAATCTTTTTTCCCTTGATTATTCCAACTTCCATTAAGATTTGCATGGTTATTTTACCATTGTTGGTTTCCACCCCAAGTAGTATGATACCAGTTAAAATTAGGATGGTTCTTCCAACCTGGGTTGTAAAAGTTAGACTATGTGGTTTCTATGGTATTTAAAGTCTCATATGATAAGTCAGAATTAATCATACACCCTAATGAACTCTCCTCACTTACTGGAGTAAATTGAGGCTGGTTCATTCCAAATTGGTCTAACTTCCTTGATATTACAACAACATGAGATGCAAGAATTGTAATCATATCTGTATTATTAACACTGGTTACCTTTATAGGATTTACTCTTAAAGAGGGTCATTGAAATTCATTTGTAGTCATTTCTTCAATTAAAACATATGCTTCATCAAATAGTTTTGACATTAATGATCCACCAGCGGCAGTGTCAATTGCAAACCCAAGGGATCCTACTAACCCATTGTAAAAAGTTTGAATGATTAACCAATCAGGCAGAGCATGGTGTGGACACTTTCTTAAGAGTTCCTTAAATCTTTCTTAAGCTTTGTATATTGATTCTCCTTTATACTGGCAAAATAAGATACTGTCATTTCTAAGTTTAGTAGTCCTTGAAGGTGGAAAATACTTAGCCAGGAATTTCTGAATTAGATCCTCCCAATTTTTAATAGAGCTAGGTGCTAATGAGTATAACCACATTTTAGCCTTATCCTTTAGTGAGAAAGGAAAAAGCCTTAGTCTAACAACATCATCTAACATACTGTTATAACGAAATGTAACACAAAATTTCAAAATTTGAGAAAATTGGATAAGTGTAAATAGTGATCCCCCGAAGGAGTTCCCCCAAACTGGTTGTTCTGTACTAGTTGGATAATTGTTGGACTAATTTCAAACGAGTCAGCTTCTACGACAGGGGTTTGTATACTGGAGTGAATTTCATCTGTTTAAGATTTCCATAATCCCTCAATGATTTATGATGATTTTCCAAGTTATTATTTTGAATGTTTTCCATTTCCATTTCTAATTTTTCAAGTACTTTCTATTTTTTTTTATTTTTTTTCTTTTTTCTAACTCAGGATCATAAGGCACAAGTCCTACAAATTCTTTTTTTTTGCATATGTAACACAACAAAAAAAACATTAAAAATTAAACAAATAAAATAACAAATATATTCAACACAACAAAACATTTTCACAAACACCACGTTTTTCTCACAAATAGTTTTTTTCACAACACTTTTTCATACAAAAAACACTTTCACACAAAAATAGTTTTTACGACACTAAAGTTTTCCAAGTCTAAACCTAATTACTTCAACTAAAATTCTCCTAGAAGTCAAGATCAACCGTTGCAATCTCCGGCAATGACTCCAAAAACTTGATTCCGATATTTTTTCAAATGTAAAGATTTATCAAGTTGACACCACTACTTGAAGATTTTAATTCCGAACTTGATTCGTTATTTATGAATAAGAAATTGAAGTAATTAATGTTGGGATTCTACGCAAGTAAACGTATCGTTATCAAGTAATATAAGACTTTCTGATTAAACCCCGAATATCGATCCCACGGAGATCAAGGCTAATCACAACGGCTTTCAAGAGAAGTTCTAGTCTAGAATAACACGCCCTAGCTTGAAAGGTCGATAAAAGATTTAATTTTGATTATACCCTACAATTATGACTGTAATACTACTTTTACTCCTAAACTAAAATACTTAGTGAAAATCAAAAAGTGGGGTTGAATATATTAAAGGTACTCTTCTTCATATAATGAAATTAGTGACGTGTGTAAAAGTAAAACAAGTAGTGAGAGAGATTGTGACAAATATGAGCAATAATATTCCTTACTCTTACTAGAGATGCTATAAAAAATATTGGTTAATCTAAAGTTTGAACAGTTCTGAAGATGAGCTAGGAAGGGAAGATACTAGCTCTCACTCTAGAGTTCCCTCTTATCCCTCCACCTTGAGGCTAACATCTCACATCAAAACCTAAAACAATAGACCAAATTAGAGGGCTTTAGCCTGTCACTCTAAAGTACTCTAATTCTACACCCATAAAAGATTATTTCCATATTTATTTGCACTCAACCAGGTTCCTTTTTATTTACATTCAAATATATGGACTAAATTCTCATCCACATAGTCTCATGTGATTCTACCACAATGGATTGAGACAATACCATCCCGGATCTTACATGTTCTCACAACATATTTTAACATGCAAGTTGTTCAAGTTTACATGCAAATAAAGAACAAAGTAAAATCATCACAATGTATTCTCACTCTACTCAATTCTATATCCTACACATGCATACTGATTCATTTCAAGAGGGAAGAGTAAAGAAAACTACTCACTACACATGGAGAAATAACAAGAACTTTTCATTGAACAAGACTTTGAAACCATACAAATAAAGTACTAGATTCAAATAAAAATACAATAACAATACTTATCTTTGATGGAAATCAAACTCTCCTTCTATAGAAAAAACAATCTCCTTACAATCCTCTCCAAGGTTAAAAGAAAAGAAGAACTCTCTCCCACTCTCTCTTTCTCTCTCACCTTGTCGCCCCCCTTGGGGCTCACGCCTAAGCCTTCTTCTTCTTCTCCAAGTCTTCTTCTTCTCTTTCAATTAATTCAAGGGTCCAAGAGTTCTTTTAAAAGCATTTCCAAGCCTTATTTATAAATTCCTAAGAGATTCTTAAGTGTTTCTTCAAAACTATCCATATTCATTGAATCTTCCAAATGGTGCCTGAAGTGCCTCTTCAAAACTCCTTATAATCACCCCAAATCCTTCTAGAAAATACATTTTATAATTTTTAATGAATTCCCCAAGAGACACACGAAGTAACGCTTCAAAAATCATCCAAATCCGACGTATATTCTAGAAGATATGTTGAAAACCGTCTCTGGCGCCTCAGCACCAATTCTGAGTTATGGGGCACTTAAGTGCCCTCCTCTCTGTCTGGTGGCACCTAAGCGCTATATTTGGGTGCTTAAGTGCCGAGCACAGACACTTAAGTGCCAGGTTTTGGTTCCTATGGCTCCGGTGTGCCCCAATTTGACCTGATTTGCTCCGATTTGCTTTATTTTGGTCTATTTTTATTCCTTTTTCTCCAATCACTCCAAATTGTTCAATTTGATGTATCTACAACCAAAAACACAAGAAAATATACATTTAAAGTGCAATATCATTATAAAATAAAGTATGAAAATAGTACATTTTTAGGCGTATCAGTCTCCAAGTGAAGATCTGCAACACAAGTAAGGGAGTCCACAATCTCATCCATACAAAGGACCAATGACTCATGAAACTCCCATCAACAGCTAGATTCCCTCTTCGGGTCCATTGAAAGAGGTGTCAGGATTGGAAGAGGTAGTGGAGTGGATACCACTTTGGCTGCAACCTAAGTCGAAGGACCGGTCAGCTCCTTTAGTTCAGTTTGGTGTGTCTTCTCCATGAGTTGGGAGTCAATAATATCCACAGTTTCCTCTGCAACAATTAGACCTATGTTACAAGGATAAATTGGAAGACCGAATAAAAAAAATAATGGCTAAGTTACCCATCATGTGTTCTATTTCGAATGTATGGAGGCTCTTTGCGACGAGAAGGGTCGCACCACCATGGAGATTCCCTTCGGTCAACAATGGAGGTGGATCATCTTCCGCTGGTGAAGCTTTGCTTTGCTTAACCTCACTAGTTAAATGATGAAGTGGATCATCTGCTCTGGGAGTACCATCACCTTGAGTGGTATGTAGAACTGGAAGGTGAAACAAAGAAAGTGTAATGGTAGAACATTATATAGCCGTCCCCGAGGGATTCTCTCTTGAGATGGCAGTTGGGCTGAACACTGACGAAGTGGTGCAGGGTACAACACCTATCTGCCTTTCTGACCTCATACCAAAAGAAATGGTGTTGAATCATATGATTCACCAACCTCTTCCAAATGAAACAGTTTTGCAGTTGGTTTTTTAACTGATCTAATCAATTTAGCTGACCTTTTTACACTGGCTGATTTCTTCTCTTCTCCTTTTCTCTTCTTAGTCAGTCCCATCTCTTCACCCAACCTTTTCTTAAGGAGTGGGCAGGAACTATCGGATATTCATTTTCTTTCATCTTCTAACGGATGTGTTATAGAAGCAGGAAGTCCAAATGCTTTCAATAAGACTTCCTCACTTACTGGTTTTTGGGCTCCGATCCTATGTGTTTGCCTAAATGAACAACTCACAAGTATAAGGTGCAGGAAATGGGAGAAAAGAAAAATACACTTAGCACCCTATTTATGGGAAAATGGGGCATGAAAATCAAGTGAGTATATTATGATAATATTTATTATTTATTATATACCTAATCATGTTATTTAATTCTCTTATTCTTATGCAATTGTCACTTTTGAATAAGTAAAATAATCAGGGAATTAATTATGTACATTAGGAATGCGTCTACATGAATCTCAAATAGAAATGATTGGAGCCATAAAGAGCACTAACACGTGATTTTTCACCTTATGATCGGTCGATCTCAGAGGCTGACCAAATGAAGAGAATGAACGACCGCAACAAATATCACACGATCAACCGCCCGCAACAAATATCACACGATCACATTAATACCTACTTTCCAGTGGCTACCATCATGAAAATCAATAATAACCCAGAGTAAGTTTCTTTAATATAGAAACATAGATCGAATGTTGGCTGATTGTCAGATTAGAGTGATCCACCCTCTGCCCGATGAAATAATCCTACCTTAAGACATCGTATCTTCACATTCGGTTTCCATGGAATGGGCGATCAAAAATCATAAAGTCGACTAAAGGATTTTTGGTTGGCCAAATGACTCATGGCAGACGGAACAAATTCCAAGCAACCTAATCGGGCAGTTATGAATGTAAAGCAATTTTTAAGTAGTTACAGAAATAAAGTGGCACCAACACCGATTATGGGGTCAAAATAAATGTTATTCGGTTCCAAATATAAAAATATAATGGTTCATTAATTATGGTAACTTTCTTTTTTTAATGAGAACACTCATGTATTTATGAGATCCTACATATGAATTATAAATAGGAGGATCACTTTCAAGGAAAAGGACTCTGAATAGAATTATCACTAAAAATATTTAGAGAGCATTGAACTCTTCCTTATTTCTTCTTTCATTCGATTAGTGTTCTATTCATTGAGTGTGAATCACAGATTAATTTATGATCCAACATGTTACATTTTATATTAAGAGATTTTTTTATTTCTTACCATTTAATTGCTCATTTTATATGTCATTTTGTTATGAGGCTAGCTTAAAGTAAGATTGTTTCTCTTTTTTTAGAATAAATAAATTGACTCATGAGCTTGATCAAATTAATAAAATCAAACTCAAGTTCAAACTCAAACTTAATAAATTAATTAAGCTAAAGCGCGGTTAGAGCTCAACTAGACTCATTTACACCTCTAATTGTAATCATTTCTCATATTCTTGAAACACTGAACCATGAAGAATTAGGAGAGAAAGTGGAGAATGGATCATACTAAGGGAAGGTTGTCAATGGGACCAGTGGCGTGTGATCATCAAGGAAGTAAATGATGATGAAGTAGATTTGAGCATTTCTATTGGATCTTGCCTAGGATATTGATGAGACCAATTATGAGTGAACATCAAGTCAGAAGAAGAGGTGAGGAAGTTGTGAATAGATCTTCTGAAGAAATATATGAATGGTACTGATAATGTGTGCATCAAGTATAGGAAATGTTGAAATTGAGATATGTAGTATTTTTTAAAATAAAATTAATAGTATGTGCATAAAAAGATAATTATTATTGTTAGGTATATTAATAACTTATTTAGATATCTTATATATAATGATAAGTTTATTTTGTCTCATAATAGTGAAAATAAAGTTTGAGTAAGATTTAATAATTTTTTAGTAAATATTGATATACATTTTAACCTTATTTCAAGTATGAATTAACATGGGTTAAAATAAAATTTGAACATACATTGCAACATAACTAACTATAATGTTGATATACTAATGAGTCTAAATAAAACAAAGATTATAAGAGATATGATACATTAGTGATAATATGGTATTTTATATTTTATAGATGTATAGCCAAAAAAAAAATGCAATTCAAAAGCTATAACATAATAACCATAACACAACTATATCATCTAAACAATAATGTAAATTGCATTAATAAAGGAAAAAATAAAACAAAAAAATTAATATTTACCTTAGAATAAAAAAACTGGTTTATTAATCTATATTATTGTAAAATAAACTTATACATAGATGATCTCTATAGGATTATGAGCAATTAAGTGTAAATTCCAAATAATTTCCTTGAAATCAGATACATGGTGTGTTATTTTACATATACTATATAATTTCTATTATAAATAAGATATAAAATAATCATCATACCATGCGTATAAAAACTACATTAATTAATTTATATTTTCCAAAATTTTTAATCGATTACTTTATTTTAAACTTGGGAACCACTTCTTTGTTGGCATTCCTCTACATCTAAGTATATTTGAAGGTCAAAAGTTCTCCACCATTATTCAATAACCTTAACTACTCACATAAACTTAGAAGAAATAACAAAATTATCTACAATATTTGATTTGAGATGCAAGATGGATCTGAGTAATGCAATATCAATAACTATAAAAAATAAGATCTTATATATAATGTAATTAATTTTATTCTAATTCCTTAGAAAATACATGAGTTCTACAGTAGATCATGACTTCAAAATCTTATTCTTTTAAATGACATAAAAGTCCTTATTCAGGCTAGATGAATAAATCCTTAATTTTTTTAGCCTTATAAATGAAGGGATTGCAACTTTGTAGTATTAATCAAATGATTTGTCCAAAGTTGACGCCAAAGTCATAACTTTTTCGATAGCTTGAGATGCAATATCTTACTAAAAACATATGACTAATGCACCATAAGTTGAGAAACTGACGTTATTATATATAATCTTGAATGGCTCCTACTCTTAGTAAGTAATATCTTTCTAATTATCATATAAAACCCAATTATTGAAGGTCTTAACTACAAATACTACATGAGGTTTTCATTACACATTCTTATCATGTTCACCTCAACACCATCAACTAGTCTTATCATTCAAGAATTGAAGGTAGAAGGTTGCTTTTTATAAATTAGGTTAATAGAATCAATTAAGTATGAATGTATCTACAGGTGTCTTTTCTTAATAAATTTGTGAAATATCTAATCAAATATCTCTATTATTTTACATCCTTTATTTTGGATCTTAATGATTATCCCCCACTATGATATATATGTACAAAAAATAGGTTGACTTCTATCACATTGTTGGCTACTTATTTTGTAAGTATATTAATATGGAATCAATAACCTATGTCTACCTCCTTATAAACTTCTCATTCTATCTATGGATCGTTTTACATGTTGTCTCCTATACATTCTTCTTAAAAGTAGAGGTTCTTGTTTTCCTCTTTATAATTCATGTTGGGACAGCAAAATAGACTTAATTGTAAAATACTAATAGAAGTAATCTTATCAATTATATGCACCAATGTATGATGAGTAACTTCTATTAAGGAATAACTTCAGAGTTAACGATTTACCGAAAAACAAAAAAAAAAATTCACTTTGAGAAAATGGCAAACACTCATGTCCTTATACATCAATATTAGCAAAAAAGTTTTGTTTGTGAGTAATATAATACTCTTTAAGTTTGACATTTTTGGTTCTCACTTTATAAGAAACTCAATATCTCCTCTCCATGTTTGAGATGACATTGTAAGCCTCATATTATATTGGTATTATAAATCTAGTTATAGCATATTGAGATGCATATTCTTCTTTAAAATAATGATATCTTATTGCATCTTGTCCCTTTTCAACCCTTATAGTGTTTTATCCCATGCTAGCCTACTTTATGGGTATCCAAAATGTCTCATCATCTTCAATAAATTCCACCATCCAAGTAAGAATAATAACATTTATTGTAATGGAGGAGAACAATAGCCACAATAAAACATAGTCCTAACTTCACAAGTCATTTGTTAAAGAGCACTCAATGAAGGTTTTTCATTAACTTCTAAATGTTAAAATTCTTATCTCCATTAAACTAGTTCTTGTATACTTATTGATTAGGCCCGTTATCTAAAACTCCTCCTTAGATGGTAATTGACCAAATTACCATTCATTGCTTATTGTATTATTCATTATTCTTTATGTTGAATATGATGTTCACTCCAATATGATATTCTTGCCCATAGTATTGAACACAATGTAGTATTCCTTATTCTTATCATTATCAATTATTCTCATTAATAATTGAAAAATCAAAGCCCCACATAACAACTTTTCAAGAGTTTTAAGGGACAGACAAAGATATGTCAAATTAATCTTGAGAATGAAAGTAGCATTAAACTGTCTAATTTATCCTCCATCACACCCTAATTTATGAATTGAGCAATGTAAAACAACTCTCATAGCATGATTAGTGCACGCATATGGGTATAAATTTTAATAACTCACATGAGAATATCAAAACACCATGATCGAATCATGATCATTCA
>NW_018164452.1:17940-19107 GCF_001263595.1 Phalaenopsis equestris
ATATCAAAACACCATGATCGAATCATGATCATTCAAGCCATGAACAAATCATCTTTGAAACCCAAAACTTTCATGATCAAATTATCATTAGTCATCATTCAAATTATATCTAAATTGCAATTGAATCCTTATCAAACTATCGCTAAATTATATTCAAATTATATTTAAATTATTATTGAACAACGATGGAATCATTTCAAACATTTTTGTTCATGATTCAAAAATAATTTGATCGTGGAACATTTATAGTTTGAAGATGAATGTAAATTGAATGTGGTTCCAACATACTCATACAAGGTAATCTAATGCTTTCCAATATTTTGATTTAATGTTTTAGGTACAATCATTATATTAAATATTAAAAAGCTAAATGAATGATGTTACTAATCTCACATTGATAAGTGATGAGATGCTTGTGTTGCGAAACTTTGTTGCGCCTGAACACACACTTCGCAATTACTAAACTAAAAAAAAAATGTTTGAAAGAAGATTAATCAATAATATCATATGATTGAAATATCAAATAAGCGTTTTACTCTATCTATCAAAAAGATAAGAATATAAGAAAAAAATTACACTCTTTATAGAAAGATAAAACATTTTTTATTCTAAATTAATTTATTAACATTTAGGCATGTATATATTTTTAAACCTATTACAAATTACAAATTAAGATTTATACGCAATTTACATCATAATAGAGCATTTAAAAGTAAAATTTTCTTAAAAATCCTCAAATCGTAGCAAGAGAGATCAACTCACAAGTCGCAACTTACAACTAAGATAAATTATTGCATCAGGTCATCTGATGTAAATTTATATTAGGTGTTAAATAACAGAGGACCACGTGATAATTTGAGTCTACTAACATATACTATTTAGATCAGGTTATCATGAGGTACCCTTGTTAGTCTCAATAATTTTTCCACAGCTCGGCTGCCGTCCCTCTTTCCAAACCCTACATAGGGTATCGTAAAATTTCCCGGCACCGTTTCCTCGTGCAGAATGGCAATCTCAGTTTCTCCGCACATTCAGATCTCTCTCACCATGGCGACATCTCTCCGATCCCCCTTACGTCCCTTCCTAAGTTTTCACTGGAGGTCATCCACTCATATTTTAAGACTACAGTCGTCTTCCTCTCATCCCGCCCTTCATTATTTCCGTGTT
>NW_018164452.1:19207-20077 GCF_001263595.1 Phalaenopsis equestris
CATATCCCTCCCCATCTCGAGGACCATTTCGTGTTTTCCAATCTCGTGGTGCGAGCCTTTTTGCCTGCGTGGTGAAGAATGAAGTAGCAGAACCAGCGCCGAAAGATACTGCTGTGGACGAGGAGTTGCAGGCTAGAGGGGATAGCACGATGCCGGAAAGGTTCCGCTACCTCAACAAGGAGGTTCCTGATCCTCCAGTTCGGTGGCCATGGGCAATTGGTACGTGAATTCAGAAATCAGAACGAATGTTTCATGTTAATCCATCTTCTTGTTCATGGTATTCTGATTTTAGGTATTCTTACGCTGATTTTGATGCATTCTCATTTCTTTTTTTTTTCTTTTAGCCAGGTTTATTTCTTTCATAAGGAATTTCATCTTTTAGTTCATTTCAGTTCCTCCCATTTCATGTCTGCTGCATTCTATGCCCAAAATTTTATAATCTGAAATATGAGTATAAGAATGAATATAAGAATGATGAATGTAAAAAAAAGAAAAAAAAAAGAGGATATTACTACTTAGTGCTTTTACAATTTCATCAAGATGAAACTTTTGGTTGTATATGTAGATAATCTATTTTGTGTCAAATTCATAGAATTGCGTATGATTGTTTCAAAATATACTTAATTTGCTTTTCAACATTTTTTTCAATAATGCCTTTAGTCCAAAATTGCATTCTTTTCAAAGTAGAGCGCTATATATTGGTACAGAAATTGGAAACCTATCTGAAAGTTTATATCAGTCCAAATGCATTTTTAAATTGAAACTTAAAAGATTAAGTTGATTACTTATCTTCGTGTGAAGCATAAGTTTCTCTCTCTCTTTCTCTTTACACACACAACCACACTCATCCACATTACTCACTGAAACCCC
>NW_018164452.1:20087-35440 GCF_001263595.1 Phalaenopsis equestris
ATTCATACTCATACTTTCAAACATGCTTACACAGCCTACTACAGACATGCTAGCGCACACATTAATATTCATATTTACTGATCCTTGGAATATATATCTATATATCTATATATATATACAAATCAGAGAACTAGTTTTTTTCTTTTGAAAACTATGAATTATATATATATATATATCTATATATATATTTATTTAGCTACTCTTGAATATCAATCATAGAAGTCCTAGGCTGGAAAGATATCGGCTTAGATTTTATGGCAGAAATTTCTAATTTATATATATAATTCTGAATGTAAAGTATAATTTGTTTGACTCTAAAGTGACCGATCTTTGGAAAAGGCGATAGTTATTTGTACAATGATTTAGTTTAATTTTTTAATACAAATATTATATTGAAAATAACATTATTTAATGTTTGAATTTCATTTTCAAGTTAATCTTTCAGTTAACTACTTGTGGTTTTCTGAACTCTCAAACCCGAAAAATGAAAATTTAAACAGGAAATTACTGAATTTCTCTGACATTTTCTATTCTCAATTGTCCTAAGAAGACAGGCCAAGTCACTGTATCATTTTCTTATATGCAGCACTGTTTTTTCTTGTTTATACTTGGCGAACCGTGTTATGGGAACTTTCAAAGTGGAAGAAGGCAGGATTAGCAATCTTAAGTACCTCTGCTTGGTTACTGAAGCTTACACTAGCCTTTGTGTTTCGGTTTATTGGTGGTCCAATTACCAGTTTGATTATATATAGTGAATTTGTTCTCTATTCTATAAGGTATGTTTATGCCAGTATTGTAGCTTTTGCTCCAGTTCCAGAGCTAACAAGGATAATCTTTTTTACATCAACTATTCTGGCCATTGCTGAAGCTACAGTCCCAGAATCTGTGAACAGCCAGCCATACCTTCTAACGCTATCAGGTATAATTGGTTTTGGGGCCGTTAGGGGCTTCATTCCTGAGATACCTTTCTGGATCTTACTTTTTGGTATGTTTTTCTACTCGAAGTTTATCAAGAAAAGAGACTATGTTTCAGCTGCTCTGCCATCTGCTGCCTTGTTGGCTGCTGTGGGGGAACCATGGGTGAGGGGCATTGTCATAACATCCTACTTAGCCCTAGCTATTGTTCAGTATTCCAAGTATTCTAATGATGGTGTGGGGTCAGAAATCCTAGCAAACAACAAAAGAGTTCCTTTACCTCTTCTTCTTCTTTCACTAGCTATTGTAATCAATCTTGCTGCAAAGTGGATCCGATATCGGCACTTGACATGGATGATAGTATGATGTAATTTATTATGATATTTCCATGTTTTAGCTTATCTTTTAAAAGTGCTATGGTTAATTTGAGAAAATTAGTATGTGTTAATGCTATCTTAGTGTTCATGAAAGTGGTTCCTTTTTCAGTTTTTATTTCTGTTGCTATAAAGTGATAAAACCTACTTTTTTTTTGTTTGCATTGTACGTGACTTAATATGATTGCATGACTAATACTTATTTGCTGGCTAAATTTTTTGGATGATACAGACATAGCCTGATGGATGGTAAAAGGCTAGAAAAGTTTGTAGGCTTTATCACTGCCTTGGAAGTTAATAGAGAGATGTTGACAACAGTATATTTTGTAAACTTTATACTTTAAATGGAAATTTCAAAACTTTTATAATTCTAAATTTGGTAGGCTTATTTTAAATTGTTTTACTGGCTTCATCTTTGTAGTTCCCTCTTCTTTGAGATTTTAAATCCATGTTTACGTTTCTGACTTGTATTATTTCCTTCAAAAACTTGCTTAATGTTGTGAATATTCCTCCACCATTTGTTTTAGTTCCAGTTTTTTACCCTAATTGAAGGGGATTCCAGCGTTTATCTGAATGATACCAAAGATTACATATTGGTCAAACGGGTAAGAATATTTATACCTGTACAATTCTTCTGTTTCAATGTTATTACTTTTTGAAGCATTTGACAGTCTGTTTCACTGAGTATTATTTATTTATTTTTATTATTATATGCATCATGCTCTGGTGACTCAGTAATTAATTCCCCTTTTTCACAAAATTCCTCAAAAAAAAAAAAAAAATGCAGACTTTTCATGTAGAGAATATCATTTTTTTAAAAATTTTATTGTCATTAGAATAGAATTAAGACCACATACAACACTTGATGAAATGAATGAAAAAGATGATTCAGAAAACTAACTCCAAATAATCCGGATAAGTTAAATGATGAAGCTAATGAATGTTTTGCAAACGCTCATGATGGCTGGTATAATAGCTGTTTGACCGACAGCTTTGTTGTCAAGCTTTACTCTATTTCATTTCATTTTGTTTTAAATAGTCCATTGTCTCACTCTCTCTCTCACTCTCTCTCTCTCTCTCTCTCTTAAGAGTAGTTTCTACCTATTAGCTCATTCTATTTTTTTTTTTTTTTTCGTTTGATAAATTGAGCATGTTGCATGAGGAAATTTGATCATTCATTTTTCTTGAGTTTTTACCATCCTCCTATGATTGCTCTATGAATATGGAGGCAAAAAATAAAAACTCATACATTTTGTGTTGTCATCACCTTCATCTCTGCTTGCTTACAAGAGTTTGGAGTCGAATTGCAACACGATATAACTGTTGCTTTACGCACATTTGATACAGCCTCTTTCTTTCTGCTTGATTTCATGAGAAATCCCCCCTTTTTTTTGTCTCTTTTATGAGGTGATCATTAAGAAGAATCCATTTTTTTTGCACTTATTTGGATGAAGGTGATTAATTCTTCTTTTGGAACATCCCTTTTCAACGGCCTCTAGCATAAGATGGCAATGAAAAACATAGAAGGAAATAGATCCTCTTATTGTTCTGTTTTTTTTTATTGAAGCCTTAGCCAGGATTTATCTCAAGGGGTTATACTAAGGGGCATATTTGATGCATATTAGAAGATCTAAGTTTTCTGTTTGGTAATAGTTTGACATAATAGAAAAATAATTTTGTTAAGTCAATAATACAAAATGATGTGAGAGATATAAAAGGATTAGAGAGAGAGAGAGAGAGAGAGAGAGAGAGAGAGAGAGATTGGCTTAAAAAATGGGAGGGTGAATAACGAGATGGTTTTTGTGTTAACAAAAAGAAAGTATATAGAGCTGAGTAAAGATTTTTAGATGGGGTTTTATTGATCTTTTAGAGGAGGTCAGGAGTTGATCTTGTGTGCAATATGAAATGTGGTATATTAATAATGTGCTGCAATCATTAAAGATAGTATGATAATTAAAATACTAATGTTAGATATGCCTGTACAATGATTAAAGAGTCGACAATCACAGTCGCATTACAATGAGGATCCAGCATTAAATTCATATGCTCTTACAAAGACTCATGTTTTTATTTTCTTTTGTTGTTGGTCCACAGATATTATGGAGATCTTTATCCAAATTAACGAATCTTTAAAACAATTGAAAATGTTTAAATGGTAAATGGCTCAAGATTAGTAATTATCCTTTGTTATCGATTGATGAATTATGCTGTTGAATCTAGAAATGTTCTGTAAATCACACCAAGGTATATAGCATAACACAGACGAGATTGAGAGAAAAAGAGTGCACAGTAACACGAGTTTTGATAGAGTAATTTCAATAGTCCTTTATTAGAGAAATGATATTTTATTTAGATATCTCATGGTATCTAGTATAAAATTATATAATTGTCCCTATTTTTTAGGGACATTGCAAGTTGTTATGACACCTTTTTATTTTGCAATTGACTCCTACATCCAATCATATTCATAACTGATATTAACAATGCTTCATACTCATTAATGCTTGAATGGAGGCATTTGTTGACCTGTTAATATTGTCATTCGATCGGTCGAAATTCTTTGGTCGACCAGCGGGCATTTGGCCCGCCTACAGGTCGTCGGTAGGCCCCTTCCTGCTATCGTTAGGGTGAACTTGGGTCGTCAGGCAGAGGGTATATCCTCGCAGTTTGACGATTAGCTCTCCTTTGATAAGGGGTCATCTTTGAGGATCATAAAGGCGTTCCTTGTGATGCTTTTTGACCATATTTGTGAAAAGTTCTAGAATTAGTTGAGGGAGCTTGTCTTGAACGACTATCCCTTGGATCTGGTTCTTTCCATTCCTTTGTTCGACTGTGCTTCCGTTTGGTCGGCTTACAGTTTTGACCGAAGGAAACAACACTTAGTATTTCGTCTTTTGAATACCCTAATACACTATTCTTTGATATTCTTAAGAGAGACTCCTTGGATTTCCTTTAGATTCGTGCGTACAGTTTTTTTATGTAAATATTCAGTTCTTCGATTTTCTTCATTTTTGATCGTGATAGTTGCAATAAGAATAAGAACATTAAATACAAGAATTGAATTATTGATTGCTTGATTAGTACTTTTAATAATTAAACTTCCTGGATTTTCACGAATATATTCATTCTTTATAACTGAATACATGGAATGTAATTTTAGTAGTAATAACTCTAGTGACAGAAGTGTGACTTTGGGTGATCAAATTATTAAAAGGTGTGAACGATTTAGATATCTTGGGTCCGTTGTCCAAAGCGATGGTGATATAGATGGGGATGTTAATAGTAGAATTCAAGTTGGTTGGTTGAAGTGGAGGAATGCTTCGGGCCTTTTGTGTGATAGAAAAGTACCGCTAAGACTGAAAGGAAAATTTTATAAGACGGTGGTGAGACCGGCAATTCTCTATGGTGTTGAATGTTGGCCTTTAAAAGAGAAGCATAATAATAAGTTAAGTGTTGCCGAGATGAGAATGATTAGGTGGATGAGTGGCTTTACACTTAGAGACAAAATGCGGAATGAATATATTCGTGATAGGGTTGGTGTAGCTCCTGTGACAGACAAAATTAGAGAAAGTCGCCTTAGATGGTTTGGTCATATTAAACGTCGACCATTAGATGATCCGATTAGGAGAGTAGATGTTTTAAATTCGACTTGTGTTAAGAAAGGCAGAGGTAGACCTAGGAAGACTTGGGCTTATTGCATTAAAAATGATCTTAATTTACTAGAACTAAATGAAAAATGACACTAAATAGGACGCAATGGAGAAAAAGGATTCATGTAGCCGACCCCACGTAGTGGGATTAAGGCTTTGTTGTTGTTGTTGTAGTCCTTATAAATAGGGCACGATCAATACTTCTCCATCACATTTTCTGCGTTTCTCCTTATAAATAGGGCGCGATCAATACTTCTCCATCACATTTTCTGCGTTTCTTGCCTTCAGACGGTTGTCAACAGGAGAAATATCTATAATGAGTAGTAAGAAATCTTTTGTTGAGATGGTAAATGAGGTAGCCATGTTGCAGGCCTTCATAATTTTGACCGAAAAATTTTACCCTCCGAAAGATGCAAGGGAGAAAAAGAAACTGAAGAGTAGCTGACTCGTGGTAAAGAAGAAACAAAGGGGATGAGGGCAGATCGGTAATAGCAAAGAGGTCAGAGGGAGAAGGTTAGCTAGTCAACACAAAGAGATCGGAAGGAGGAAGTCGACTGGAGGGAGAGAAGCTGGTCAAACAAATACTCTAGAAGAAACAAAGGGTAGAGGAACTGGAGGAAGTGGTTGAGTTGTTTGACTTAATGTCGCTCCATCATGATGGGGAGCAGGGAGGATGTGCAGACCACTGGTGCGATGGTCCTTTCCTGTGCAGCCATCCGTGAACGGCCGACTCAACAACCGATCCAGGTGGTCCCAGAGACTTTGGTCTAGTCGCGTGAGGGTGCAGCTCCCTTTTCTTTGTTTGGAGAGACCAACAAGGCAGTTGTCCAACTGCTCCCCGATCATCGGAAATGGAGTGGTTCATTGGTACTAGAAAACATCGTTTTCTTTGATTGAGTAAAATTTTTTTTGTTTGTTCTGACATTTGATTATTATTGTAGAGAAGACCGTGCAGATCATCGACTCATCAATGATGGGAGCCGACCATCCTCCGATTCTAGGTGCATTTGAGGGATCGTCCACTCCGGCCCACGACAGAGGTGCCTCTGGATGTCTGTTTGGTCCTGAGGATGTCAAGAGGGAGGTCGACAGTTGGCAAGGATCACCAGCGTCGTTGTTTCGTCGTTGATGGGCTCCTTCTCTTGGGAAGCAAGTCTACTGAGAGGTTACAATAGTGGATCTGAAGGAGCAGGAGCAAGTAAAAACTATCAAGTTGAGAAGTGGTAGAGAATTGGATAATGTAGTGCAAAAAGAGATTGAAGTTGAGAGCGAACCTGAGAAAGCTGAAAAACATGAAGAAAATGTTCTTAAGAATGTGGAAAAATCTGTCTCTTCAATTAAGATCATTTTAGAAAGACCACCACCTCTATTTTCTCAAAGACTTAGACAACAAAAGCTGAATCAACAAATTTTGAAATTTTTGAAGATATTTAAGAAGTTAACTATCAACATTTCTTTTGCTGAAGCACTGGAGCAAATGTCAAGTTATGTTAAGTTTATGAAAGATATTTTAAATAAAAAAAAGAAGTTTGGAGATTACGAGACTGACACTAAGGGAAGAATGCAGTATCATAATTCAGAAAAAGCTTCCTAAAAAACTAAATGTCTCTGGTAGCTTCATTCTTCATTGTGCAATTGAAGACAGATTCTATGGAAAAACTATGTGATTTATAAGCTAGCATTAACCTCATGTCATTATCAATATTCAAAAGGTTAGTTTTAAGAAAGATTTCTCCCACAACTGTAACCACCCTTCAGTTAGCTGATCGTTCGATTAAATATCAAAAAGGGGTTTAGAAGATGTACTCGTGAATGTACATAAATTTATCTTCCATGTTGATTTCATTGTTTTAGATATGAAGAAAGATAAATAAATACTAATCGTTTTAGGGAGACATTTCCTAGCTACTGGACGAGCTTATGATAGATGCAAAAAAGGAGAGCAAATCATGAGAGTTAATGACCACGAAATTACTTTTAATATGTTAAATTCAATGAAGTATCCAACTAAAGGAAGAGAAGATGAGTGTTATAGAATGAATATTATTTATGATTTAAGTGATAACCATTTCCGAGAAAGTTATGAAGTTAAAACAAGGCAAAAAGAATTGGAGTACGAAAATAACACTGATCTTCAAGATAAATTTGTAGAGATAATGACGAAGGATTCAAATTATGTTCAAGAAAATTTTGAGGTTTTATACACTTCTGAAAATAGTAAACCCCTTTTTCCTTCAATTGAAAAACCTCCTGAACATGAGATGAAGATATCTAACTCTCTTTCTTCCCATTGATTCAAATAGACCATTAGTTCAAATTCTATAATTTTCATGATTAATTACATTGATATTAATGGATGTCAAAACATAGAGGTAATTTTATAAGTTTTATTTACAAATACACCCAATCTTCTTTAAATGCTAGTTTATTGATAAATTAATGTTCAAATTATTTCAAATGGTAAAGTTGAAGTTGTACTTTGCATTTTTTAAGTTCTGTTTTCTAATATTCATTTTTATTGTTTAATGTATAATTTATTTATTTATTTATTTATTACATATTAAGAATGAAATTTATATTTCTTGAATTATTTCTGTTTTTTGTTTCTAAGAAAAATACAAGAAGTTAAAAAATGATTTAAATTGTGCTATGAATATTTTAAATTATTTTCTTATTATTTAATTTCATATGAATTAATTTATTTATTGTATTTTACTTTTTAATAAAAACTTATTGGATAATTTTGTTTCATTTTCATTCCACATTATTCTCCGCTTTTAGCTCAGTCTTTGGCATTTTTATTTTTCTGATTTTTTTTAGAATTTTTATGTATTGTAGAAGATTTGAGGATTTTTTGAATACATTTAATGATTTTATTTGAGTTAAATGAGTCAGCCTCCATGAAAGGAGCTCCAGGGTCTAATTGTTGCTCTAATGATTATCAATCATCACATCTAATGAGTTGTACAAAACTTCCCACATGATATTCCATCCAAGACAACCAACACTGTTTGTTTTAAACACCAAAAAAATGAATGCCATGAGTTCATCCTAACTGGAACATTAAAGCAATGTCGTTTTATCAGAATCACAAGATCTAGACGATGAAACCTTCCAAAAAAAAACAAAAAAGCTTAGAAAAAACAATCATCCACACAAAATCTATAAATCTAACAAGCAAAACTGAAATCCTTAACGATTTCTTTCAGAAAGATTCAAAATTGAAAGACCTAAAGCTAAATTTTGAGGAATACCTTGGTTTGAAGGCAGATCTGGTGATGTAGGATGGCTCGAAAGCTTAAGGTAACAGATGGAGAAGCCTTAGATACAAAAGTTGATTGAAGATTTAGACTTGGTTAATGTTGCTTTTGGTGTAAGATTAGAGGTTTGATTGGCTTTAAGTTTTAGAAGTTTTAAAGTTGAATTAGATGTAGATTAAACTTGGTTTTGAATAAGGTTTATGTTTGGATTATTTGATTTGGAAGGTTTGACTAACATTTGAAATGAATTTTGTTGGTTTATATTGATAATATTGATTGGGATTTGGGTAATGTTTTAAAGTGTTTGAGTGATTTAATTTTGTAGAGTTTTAGTAATTTGAATAGTTTCTTAGTGAATGATGTGTAAAATAACTTTGTGCTAGGTTTGGGTATGATCTATATTTGTTTATTTTAATAAATAAATTTTTGCATAATTTATTTTAAATTTGATTTGTGCTACAACTGTTATTTTATTCTTTAAATTAGTAGTTGCATTTAATTGAAAATAAATAGAGATTTATGAAGGCATTGTAGATTTGTTCAATTGTTGAGTTTTGTATGGTTTGGTTCAAATTTATGTTTTATTTCATTCTTGTTTTATTTTATTTTAATTATATATATGAATTATTTTTTTTTGTGTGTATTTTAGTATTTATTTCAATTTTATTAAATTTTTATATTTGAATTTTAATTTAGTGTATTTGACTTCAATTTGATTTTGTTTTCATCAATTTAAATTTTTAAATGTTTCTCAATTATGGTTCAAAATAAACATTAAACCAAATGTGGTCGCTTTAAACCAAAGATTGAGCTAGAAAAGTTGTCCAAATGGATTTGGCAGGTCCAATAGGATTGAATAGGTGCTTTACCCATGGCTCAATGAGTCCCCTATAAGTCATATAAAAAGCCTTATTGGGCACTCAATCTTCAACTTCAATACTTTGATCATAATTAACTCAACACCAAATCATGGGTTGAGGATTGAGGTGAAGTATATGCAAAATTAAAGAGAGTAAAGATTTAGTTTAGATTTCTAATTTGGGTTTTTACCACTCACTAATCTTTTAGGTAGTATTTAAAAAAATTTATGGACAGATCCTAGGCTCTAAAAGAATTAAAGGAGATAGAAGATTAACCTCACCAGAAGTAAGGTCAACATGTAATACTATTATTTTTTATGTGATATTAAATTTTTTAGTGCTTTGTTTGTAAATACGAATGTTTAGGTTTGAGATATGTATGCACATAAGTATTAAGTGGATTTTTTTTTTGAAATATGTGTGTATATATACAAATTATATTGTATGTATGTCACTTATTCACTATCAGGTCGTTATAATTTGTGAGCTAGAATGAATTTAAATTGCTCAAATTGCGACAATTTCTTTCCATTCTAGCCAAACAATATCAACCCAACCTAAACATGGATTGACTGTGCTTAATAAATTCATTTATTGAATATATAAGCTACATACATATATTTGCATTATAATGTCATTGAATTACAATATAGTATATTCTGTTAGAAAAGGACTTACTGAGGAGTTATTGAATGACGTTGAGTCCTTCGTGGAAGCTGCATCTTAGCTACTGACTTACATTTTTAGAGCAAATTTCTTTACCAATGTTCAGAACACAAGAATCAATTGAACTAAATGCCCGACAATGTCATGTATGATTTATATCGTAAAGGATTTCAACCATATTATTGGTTTTGGACATCACATGGTGAGGTTGACCATGACTTTAATAATGAAGAAGTCTTTTAATTAGCTACCCTCCTTTAGTAAGTTATGATCATCCAATTGAGAAGTGGAGGAAGAGCCAACAAAAAAATAAGCTTGGATGTTTTATGAATTACTAAATGTGACAAAGACTACTATAGGAAAGTTGTACATCTCACTCTCAGCTAGCAGTGTCTCTTAGAATATTAACAATTAAAACAGAGTTTAATATGCCTCTAGAATACTTTTATCAAGTTATAGGATTATTAAAAGAGATAAATCTATAAAATATTTAGTGCCACGGGACTTATACTGAATGAAGGAGTTGCTCTCTAAGTTGGGTTTGAAATCAAAGAAAATAGATTGTTGTGTCAATGGATGCATGTTATTTTATAAGGCCGATGCAATAGTATGCATGCTATTTTATAAGGCCGATGCAATAGTAACTTAGTATAGATTTTGTGACTCTTAAAATTCAAACTTCATAATAAAAAAATAAGAGGTAGAAGAAAGTTCCATACACGTGTCTATTTAATTTTTCACTTATTTCACATCTTTGAAGACTATTTGTATCTATCTATGAGATTGTATCATAACAAATCAAGTGAAATCAACTGAATGACTCATCTCATAGATGATGAACTATGAAAACATTTTGATCATACTTATCTTGAATTTTTTGTGGAGGCAATAATGTTATGCTTAGCTTGTGTTCAAATGGGTTCACACCATATAATCATACCACCTCGACATACTCATGTTAGCATGTCATTGTCAGTGGATATAACCTTCCACTTGAGCTGTGTATAGCTACTCCCTTCTGGTTTTGATTATTCCAAGTCTCAATAGCCTAAAAGAATAATTAATGTATATTTATGGTTTTTGGTAGATGAGCCAAAAAGTTTTTTTGGGAAATAGGTGTAATCACGTATGATTTTCTATGAAACTAAACTTTTAAATGAAAGCATCCTTTCTGTGAAAAATAAATGTTGTTTTAGTGTATGGAATGTTATCATGATGGTGCACACTGATGAAGGCTGCTTCTCCATATTGCATGGATTTCTTAAATGTATTTACTCTTCAACATGACCAAAAAAATGATTTTAGTGTCCTCGTATGCTTTCACATTTCGATTACACTTTCAGGCAAAATAAAAATACGTTCAGACAAAAATGAGTTCACAAATAAGAGTAACCACCAAGTTTAACTTGAGATAAAATTTTACTAATTGCTAGTGTTATTCTAAAAATTACTGATTATCTCGATCTAGCTTCACATCGTCTCTATAATTTTGGTGTTAATTATAATTAGACAAATGGGTCTATTTTTTTGGATTTGTTATACTAGAAAAAAATTTTGATTAGCTATAATGTTGATGTAATGCGCATAGAGAAACATTTACTTGATAATATTATCAAAAATACATTTGATGTTAAAGGCGAAACTAAGGATGATGGGAATTCCATACTTAAATTTATAGAATAAGGGAGTTAGAGATGCACAAGACTGAAGCAAAATATTTTCGTAGTTTGGTTCAATGAGGAACAATTTGTGAGTGAGTGTAGTCATTAAAATTTTCGAGTAGATTTTCTTCAAATTTTGTTTGTTGTACTGACCTAAGAGCAGAAAAGATATTTGGAGTAAATAGTTATGACTGCCATATTCTCTTACAAAATTTTATAGCAACTACTTTTAGCTTCTTGTCGAGTGAAATATTTAATTCATTAACTGAAATCAGAGCATCATTCAGAGATTTATGTGTACCTCATTTATAAATTAATATATAATATTAGTTAGAAATAAACATTCTAATAATATTGTGCATGCTCGAAAAATTATTTTCACCTAATGTCTTTGAATCGATGGAGCTTCTGCTCTTACATTTATCTTACGAGGCTATATTTCATGATCCTATATAATATCACAGGATGTATCCCTTTAAGAGATAACTATGCAAGTGATAGAGTATTATTTATTCAAAATTATTAGTAAACTAAATTAAACAACTATTATAATAAAACTTTTTGAATACTTAATAGATTATGAAGAATAAAGTATAACCAAAAGGCTTAATGTGCAAGACAAATTTATTACTAAAGAGTACTTTTTTTTGCTACTACTATTTTGATAAACAAGAATCTACTGATGATCCAATAAGTGTGCGGCATCCATTTACGATTTTTCTTTTCCAACAGTTAGGTGAAGCATCAGGTAGATACACATCACGTTATTTCAATGATCAATTGGTTTGACTAGCAACTCTTTATGTTCTTTTTAATTGTGATAAAGGTCAACCCTATTTTGGGTAAAGCATATTGTTTTTTAGTAGTTGTTCAACTTAATAATTTTAATGTAATTTCACTTGCTTGACAAATTTTTTAAAGTATCAACAACTTTTTTGGTGGATTCGTTAAATTTATATGAAGAAAGTATCATAAACCGCTAGATTGAAAAAGACATCCCTCAATGGTTTAAAGCGCATGTAAGCCAAACTCATCCTACACATTTATTATTATCTATATTGAAGCCATTAATTAAAACATGGTTGCTTATGAATTTCATAGATTCTTGATTGAAGAAAGAATTTGCAAATTTGAGCTTGATAGGTTTTTCTTGGGGTGCTTTGCGTAATGTGAAAACTTGGCCAATTTATGTGAATGACTACATGTTTCATACAAGATCCTGGCCAAATAATAATTTAGTTGATGAAATAGATTATTACGGGACTCTTGAAGAATTTATCGAATTAGAATATCCTAGCTTTATCGAGATAACTGTATTTTTTTTTAATGATTGATTTGATCCTGTTGTTAATCATGCAACAAGGGTAAATAAGCCACATAATTTCACCAAAGTGAAATTGAATATAATATATGCTAAATTTGATTCTTTTATTCAAGCAAGATAAGTGGGTCACATATATTATCTTTGACACCCTCATAAATCAAAAGATAAAATATATTGGTCAGTAGTCATCACAAGAAAATAAAAAGTGATTATTAATATTCATAATAGTATTGAACCCACTCATCAAGAATGAGAATTTGTACATTTTTTTCATTTTATTTGATTCCGTTCATAAGAATATATCTTTAGAGGATACTAGTGGCATGCATGAAGAATTACTCTTAATGATATGACTGTTAATAATTTAGATGAAGAAATTCTAAGTTATCCTCTATTCACTCTTCAGAAAATGTAGAACAAGATGTGTACATTATTTAACTTCTTTTATTGTTTAATAGTTTATTTATAGATTTGTCTTTTGTTTATTGTTTTTATTTCTATTTTTAATAGTGATAGTTTGTAGATTGCACTTTATATTTTGATCGTACTTAATTTACTGTTATTGCTTCTACTTTTAGTTGTGCTAGTTTATAGATTACATTTCATAGTTCCATGGTATTCCTTATATTATCGGAATTTTTGTTATATATAATGATTAATTCTACTTTTCAAGATACTGATGTATTCAAGGGGCAGTGATGATCGCTCACCCACATAGGGAACGCCATTGCAGTTATAATAGAAGGAAAGTGTAGTCATGCAACGAGTTACTGCTATAGAAACGAGCACAACTACCTTGATGACTACCACAACCTCACTACGGCTATTCCCTTTATACAGGCTTTCACTCTGATGTCGTCATCACCGTCCCACACCTCGTCTCTTCCCACCATACCAATCCCGACTACCTATATTACATGTAGGTGGTCCTTCTACTTCTTCCGTAAGTCTCCCTACTTCTGCTAATTGAGGTGTTACAGGCGGCACAAGATGCATGCACGTGATCTCTTACCTATACCTCCCCACCCCCTGATTTTGCTTGAAACTATCACCAACCTTTCCTTTCCCCTCGTTACCAAAACTTGGCGATATTATCAAAATTAGAGCTTGTTAGGAAGACAACAACATGATGGAGATATACAAAAACCTTTGAAACACTCATCTTTCTCTTTCTTTTGCTTCGCTATCAATCAAAACCACATAGGAAGGTTACGTCCTTCTCTCTCCCTTCCTTTCACCGACCTTCGAACTCTTTAGCTTATTTTCATAAATCTTTCTCCAATTAAATAGTCACATTTTTCGGCAATGCTAAGATTTAAAAAGTTGTTATATTTATTTGAATAAAAAAAATAATTGAATAATGATTATATTATTAGTATTATAGAATTAGTTGTTATAAACTAGCATTTCTATACACTAAACTAATTAATTAAATAATGATTATATTATTAGTATTATAGAATTAGTTATTAAATTTAATTAAAGGTAATGTAAATTGTATTTTTAGTAATGCAAATTAATAATTAATTATACACTAAACTAATTAATTATTAATAATTTTTTTAAAATTAATTACGTATTAAGTAATATATAAATATTAATCAATTAATAATTTTTAAGTTACTAACTATGTTAATGGAGTATTTCTAATATTTTTCTAAATAATTTACGTTTAAAATGTATTTTTATTTATTAATTTAATTATTAAATAATTACAAATAAATGTATCTATTTGTAATTAAGTTAATAAAATATTAATTGATTGTTAGTTACTAACCAATTATATTAATAAAATTAACTATGAATAAGTATACATTAAAACCACAACTCTATTCATCCCCTACATCCCTTATTTTGCCTTTAGACTTCACACCAAAATCCTCGCTTATGTCTCTCTCCCTCTCGGTTTCGTTCATCCCCTGCATCACCTATTTTGCGTAAAAACTTCTCACCAGAATCCTCGCTAATGTCCATCTCCCTCTCGGTTTCGCCCAAAATCCTCGCCTTAGTGACTAGATTGAAAAAAATATATATCATATGCGAAATTTATATGCATGCGGATTGCAATACAATACAATCATATACAAAATTATGATTGTACTGAAGTCTGCATGCATTCTCACTTGATCTCATTATTCTTTCTCCTTGCTCTCTACTCCTTACACGAAATCCTGAAGGTAACTTGACCTTCCGCGTTGCAAGCATCAGCCCCGGATTCTCCAAATCCACTGAATCATCAGATTTAATAATCCAAGATTTATGACTGGAGTTCATGAAATTCGAACTTATCAAATCGGATGTGTTTTGTCCCGACTAACATTCTTGCAAGATTAACAGAATATATTTCAATTCATTCACATGAGCAAATTTAAGATGTGTAGAAAATCTTATACATGAAGCAACAAAGTTAAATTATGAAAAAAATTATCAAAAAATTTCCCATAATTTAACTAAATTTAACATTTTCTGTACCAAACAATTTCCAGATTTAGCTGCTCCAGATTTAGGGACCGTTTGAGGTAACTTATTTGGTGCGGTAGCGTTTTGACAACACACCTGACCTGTTTGGGTAAACTATGTTTTGACAGCTTATGCGTTTCCAAAATACTGAAAACAACATTTCAACATTTTCACACCGCACCT
>NW_018164452.1:35478-76835 GCF_001263595.1 Phalaenopsis equestris
AACCACCGCTCTTAGCTTATCAAGAGATTATTTATAATCTTTGTAATAATCACCGCTCTTAGCTTATCAAGAGATTATTTATAATCAGCTTATTAGTAGATTATCCAATAAATTGCAAATGCCCCACATACCCTTAATAAATCCTGATATATATAGAATTTATTAAATTCTATTAAAATTAAATCTAGTTTGAACCCAAGCATAACATGGGGCTCATCTGGGAGAGCTTATAAGTATGTTTCGTCGGCTTATCCGAAAAAGTGGTTGAACCCGATAGGTTACCGGCGGGTCGCATTTCAAAATAAACTACTTATCCGAATAAGCAAAAGCTGCACCAAACATAACATACTTCTCCAAAATCCCCTAAAAGATACAGGTGTGTTGAATCTAGTAAAGCTCCAATTTAAACCTCCTAAAGTTACAAGTTAATCTTCCAATTAGTATTTCAATATGCTAACTAGAGTCAATACACAACCAACTCCATAGCATATTAATCATTCTAAACTATTATGTTCTCAATAAACAAATACAAAGACATTATTATTGGCGTTCAACCAAAATGATCATGTATTGCTCAACAGTAGAACAGATAATCTCATTTTCCTTTCATCTATCCATCCATTCTAACCAAATTAAAACCACAAGAAACCTGCAAAGTATACAACATCCCAACTCTAAACAGACAAAGAAAGCAAAATAAACAGAAACTAATCCATCCAACTTTTCCAATTTTCCTCTGCTCCGATCTTCCTGTCCTCTGAATCCAAACCAAATTAACATGTGTCACATCAATCACCACTTCCCACGAGCAACATCATCCTCATCCTTCCCCACCACCGTCTCCTTTATCTTCTGCGCCGCATCATTTGCAGCCCCCACCACTCCCTTCACAGCCTCCTTCGCCTTCTCTGTCACGCCATCACTAAACTCTGAAGCCTTACCCAACCCCTCCTTCGTTTTCTCCTGCGTCGTCTCCGCAGATTCCTTCGTCTTGTCCTTGGCAGACTCCAAAGACTCTTTTGCACTATCTCCTATATTTTTGGCTCGCTCGGTGGCACTGTTGGTTGTATCCTTGGCCCAATCTGCTGCAGATTTAGCATTATCCTCTGCTTTCTCTTTTACACTCTGCGCCTTCTCTTTGGCGCTCTCTGATCCTTCCTTCAGCACATCGCTAACTCGATCAGCAGCCTCAGCTGGCTTCTGCCGGATCTGTCTGTCCCTCTCGTTCTCCCCATATGATGCCTTGCAGAAGTTCTGAAAGTATTCAGGACAAAAGCAGGTTAGAATATCATAGATACTGCAGCAAAATCATGCATATCCATATTAATTCACCTGCGTAGATTTGAGAGGGAACAATATATGGTTGGGCTTGCGCAATGAAGGGGAACGGAGTGGATGAGAGAGCTTGAGGAATAAGCTTCCGCTTCCATTGAACATCATCGCCATTTTTCGGAATTCTAGCTTCTTACGTATCTCTTCTGCTAATCTTTTGAGTAAAGGTTGTGTGGAGTTCTTGTTGCACGAAGTTTGCAGATAAAAATAGGCAAGGCCGGATGAGGTTAGAATAACGAGATGGGAAGATTGTGATGACACGTTGCATGCATGCAGGGAGGTTCATGCTTAGTCACCATGGGAAGAATGTGTAACATAACACCTGTTATTATCCACTGGTCATTTTTCTTAGTGCTTTAGTTTCTTTTTTCTGGATTATTTAAGCTTTTGAGGTGATGTATTTGTTTATAGTACTTGTAATATCATTGGCTGCCATAATGAAATTGAATTGAGCTTAATGATTCGATATAGCACCCTTTGGATAATGCACTACGAATGAGTTCAATTTGCATAATGTAGAATGAAATTCTGATGAAAATTTGTGAGGGCCATGCAACAGAAATTTATTCCAAAACAAATAAATATGAAAAAAAAAACTTTTATTACTAAAGAAGTTCTGCTTTGAACCCTCATCAGGCCCAAAAAAAAAAAAATCATCTCAGAAAGTAGCGTAAGAAAATTTCTGACCTTCTTCTTAATGGTATTGTAGAGGAGCTGCTTTAGGGCCCATATAGGCAGATTTTTTTTGGCGCGGTGTGCTTTGAAAAGGCGGTTGGGTCTATTTGGAAACAGGGCATTCCTTAAATATTCTATCTTGAAATGCGGTCACGGGTTCAACTTCACGGTCTGCATTTCTTCACGTACATATTACCCCGCTAGTTCCTGCGTCCCTCTCTCGCGTTTCTTCTGCCTCTCTCGACACCGTGGCCACCTCTCTCGCGTTTCTTCTCCTCTAGCTACCTCTCTTGATCACTTTTATGAAGTTTTACCCTGTTGCCTAGGTATCTCTCTCATTTCTCTCTCACACCTCTCTCCAATGGCAACTTGTCTTTCTTCTCTCTCTTTTCTCTTTGATCTCCGGTTATTGTGCACAGTATAAAATTCATGTGCTCATTTTCTATGGAATGGCTTTCTCTTTGCGATTTATGGCTTTCTGATTTGCCGTATGTAGGATTTTGTGAGAATTTTATTGAATCGATCCTGAGTTTTCTCGTTTTGTGGCTTTCTCATTTTCATCTGTAGTTATTGTGAGAATTTTATGGATTTTGCGATATGTAGGGTTTTATGATTTGTAGGGTTATGTGTAATGATGTTTCAGGAGCCCTCTATGTAGATAGAACTGCTTCGGGTGCCTTGTATGTAGATATCACTGTTTTAGGTGGTAACACTATTTGGGTGCCCTGTATGTCACTGCCTCAATTGAAAAATATGGAATGGAAGATAGGTTTTTTTCGGGTACCCTGCATGTAGATAACACTATTTCGAGTGCCCTGTATATAACCATTGAGAATTTGAAAAATATGGGTGCCTCGTAAATAATGTTTCAGGTGCTTGGTTTTTGAGTGAGAATTTGAAAAATATGGAGTTGCGCTTTATCTTTACCTCCTCTAATTTTTGAGTGAGGATTTAAAAAATAGATGAAATAGTGCTTGATTTGTAGATAGAAATGTTTCAGATGCCTGTATGTAATTGCCTCAAATGAAAAATATGAGATGGGCTTTTACCATTATCTTTGATGTTTATGTGAGAATTTGAAAAATGGATGAAAGAGGGTGTTGATTTTTGTTGTAGGTTACGAGGAGGTGGTGGTGTGTTGTGGGAGAAGTTGATGTGCTGGTGTGTGGAGGTGGTAGTGTCTATGTGGAGGTGTTGGCGTCTTTGTGCTATCTGTGTGGTGGTGTGTGGAGGTGGTGGTGTCTGCGTGGAGGTGTTGGTGTGTGGTTGTGGAGGTGGTGGTTAGTGTGCGGTTGTGTTTTTTTGGAGGTGTTGGTGTGTAGAAAAGGAAGTGGTGGTGTGGTGGATGTGTTGGTGTCTTGATGTGCTGGTGTGTGGAGGTGGTGGCATTAGTGATGATATTGTGGCATTTCTATCTTTCTTTGATTTGTGGTATTGTGGCATTCCTATTTATGTTAATTAGTTTCTTCATACTAGTAATATAATGGTTAAGACAAATGAGGCTGGTTAATCTACAATATGTGATAAAGAGACAAAATTAATATTTAGCTACTTTTGCCTCAACGAGGTCGAACTAGAAAAGAAACTGACAACCAATTCCAATTAGAAAGACTGGCAAAATATTATTAAAAATTCAAGGAAAGTACAGGGAGAGAGTAAGACAGGAAGTGGTTAAAAACAAGTGAGATCAACTAAAAAAAGTTTGGAAAATTTGGAAGGAATTGAAGCGAGTATCAACAAGCTTGGGGTGGGATCCGGTAAAGCGATTTAAGCTTTTGATGAGAGGTGTGCAGAGAGACCAACGGAGAACATTTTTGAAATGACCCCTATTTTTATCCAACAACATATATGAATCTTTAGGTGATGTCTGCTGGAAGAAAATTTAATTACAGTGGAGTCAATCCTGATTTGGAGGAAAAGTTGAAAAGTATGTTTGGAGGTTTTGTGGCAACGAGCAACAATACATGTGCCCCCAGTGAGGTGGGTGTCGGCCAACATTTAAAAAAAATGAACTTCTTTAATTTAATTTAATTGATATATAATTTTGATTTTGAAAATAACCTTTTAACTTCTATAAAATGAGACCGAAGAGATCTCTTTTGTCTAATAGTTTAAATAGTTGAGTACAATACCACAAATAATATGCCACCCCGAGAGATAAGTATATCACTTGCAAGTAGGCTCAGCCACTTAAACTAAGAAATTTATGACTTTTGTTTCGTTTGTAAAACCCTATCGTGATCGACAGTTTTCTTATCTAATATGTAAAGATTAGACAGGGTTTATTTTACTTGGGCTCTTAGTTCACTATAGAGGCAGATCCTTATAGTTAATTACATCTTAGGCAATCAAGATCACTTAAGAATACTCTCGATTAATATAAGGGTTTTCATATTCAAGTACTCAAAGTTTAGTGTCCACGGTCGCTTATAGGAAAAGTCAAGTGGGGAAAGGACCAAATAGGAACTGTTATCTAGGAGTCAAAGAAGCGAGAAGTAAGGAATGTCACAAATCTTGAGGCAGACCTCAATGACTTCCCAAACTATCCTAATGTTTGGCTTTACATCTTGTAATTGAATTTATTTAATTTTTCCTCCTACCATTTATTTAAAATTTAGGGCTTACACTTACACAATATACAATTATGCAAATAACCTAGAAATATGGGAGGATTTATGTCGTACCAAACAAACAATCTTGGAATCCTAAAGAAGTTAGAACTTATATTGCACAACATGATTATGCAAAAGCCTAAAAAAGTAGAGTGAGGATTTATGTCGTGCTAAAAGAACTACCTCGAAGTCCTAAGGGTTTATGTTATTCAAAACTAAGGAAAGTTTAGTTCAAGTGGATCCACTTCATTGCTGAGTATTGATCATCATTTGAAGTTGTCTTTCGTCCACTTGCATCCTCGTTCTGCTTCTCGAGCAACTGGCTTCAAGCTCCTTACTTATGATGGTTATGAGTTTAAGGTTTATGATTGAACTCGTAATTATATTTGAGTCCTGAGGCTTGCTGTAATGTTCCCCCTAAACATGTGTCCTATTGTTCTCTACCCTAAAGGCCTTTACAGGCATATTAAATTATATACAAGTAAACATGCTATAAAGTATGAAAAAGAAACGAAAAATACAGTAAAAAGATAAAAATGATAGAGTGTACTTGCCACCCCCGAAGCAACTACTAAGAGATTAGACATAGCGTTTGAATATTTGAATAAAATTTGAGGGAACAAAAACAAGTGCATTAAATTAAATAAGCCCATATAAAAGATCGAGGCTGAGTGTAAGAATTTCAAGTTGTGGGGTGGACTCAAAATCATCATTCCCGAAGGACTTCGTAGGTAACTATCGGCAATCTATGTGTATAAAGTTTGACATCGGCTAAAGATTACCAGCAATATGATCAAAGGAGGGCAATCCTTAGCCCCAGTCTAGATAATTGACAAGTAGACATTTACAATGTCACATCCAAATTTTATATTTTTTCATGCATAAAAGTAAGGTAGACACATAGCTATAAAAATATTAGTTTCACAATAAAATGTATTTGTCTTGTCATTATTTTTGTATATTTTATAAATCAGATTGTCCATAAGTCAATCACACTATCGGGCCAGGACCACCGACAACCTCAAAAAGTAGGGATTATCTCTTGTCAAATATAGGTGAATAGTAGTGTCAATCCTGTACCCTCATAAAATACCCGGGCCAGAAGATACAATACTATTGTCATCACAAATTTATCACTAGATGCCTTTCTCATCTCCGTCCGTGCCACCAAAACCTTCAACTTACACCACCCCAATAATCTATATGTGGCTATATTTTAAATATCCCTAGTTACCCACAAGAGTTTGAATACCATTTCCAAGACTTATACCCTTGAACATTGGGTTTTACTATAGGTTAAGTGGAGGTAAGATAATTCTAATGATTTGACGGGAGCCTAAATCATATATTGGTGGATCCTTATGTTTTAAGGATGATTTTCCTCAACAAATTGTAATAAGTCCAAATGTCCTATAAAATGTCTAAAATCTTGCAAAGGGGTTCAGGGAGTGACCCAAAACAACTTTAAAATCTTCTGGACCATTTCAAGTTCATTTGGCCTAGTTAAGTTGTTGAGTTGATCAACCTAATAATATTAGGAATCTTTCATATTTTAATCATTCTCAGTGTGGTCTTGATGTTTTAATTTTAGCCCATGAGTATGACAAATAACTTTTAAGAATTATAAGTAAGTACCCTTAGGGGTATGTTTGGCTATTAAGGAATTTTACACCCTTCACTTTTAGTTAGGGCTTGAGCTTGTTGTGTTTTAAGATGTACCATCACTTATGTTTTCTTTTGTAATCCTTTTCAAATAATATTAAATCAAACCCAATTCACTATCAAGCTTTTAAAGGCTTAGTGACAAACTTATAATTTTGAAAAAGTTTTGTAAAATGTGGTTTATCCTTATAGAAAGATTCAATTATGCTTAGCCATTGATTGAGCTCCATATCGGTGAATTAATGATCTTCCAACTCATAACCCTCACTCTTGGATCATCCAAATCATTCTTTCTTCACATAGCCAACAATTTAAATAATTGTATGACAATTGGGTCAATTGGTCAAGAATTGATTTAAATTGGTTTAGGCCCAATTTGATTTGATCAACCATGGTTCCGTTAAGTGTTAGGGTCAAAGGGGTGTGTTGGAATTTCAAGTTGATTTTTAGGGCTAACTAGGGGTTAACAAGGCCTTAGATGAGGCTAGGGATCAATTTTGGTAGACCCCTCTCCCACTGCAAATTTAGGTGTCATGGTAGTCCCTAGGGTTCATAGGGAGCTTTTTAAGGGTTTGGGTTTCCTACGTGACCCAGAACATGTCTTACTCATGGAAGGAACTTGGACCTCTTGTCAAGTTTAAAACCTAAATCAACTAAACTAGGGGGTTTAGGGTTTGAACTTGTCCTGATGAGGCCTAAAAGGGCATAACCCTAGTCTGAGGGCTATGTGCAAGTAAGTGGGTGAGTCCTCACAAAAGTGAGGTCAACAATAAGCTTGGTTCCTTAAGCCCCGTGCCTCAATCAGATCTCATGATTGGATATGAATTTCAACATTTTCCTTCCTAATCTGATCATCCTAGTTGGCTTTCAAGTTGAAATAAGTACCTTAACATTCTTTCGTGACCTAGTCGATCTCTTTTCTTCTTAAGATTGAACATAAGTCCTAAGCACTTTCCTTCTAAGTTTGTTTAGACCCACAATTTTGGTTGAACCGATTCCGTTGACGGCGTAAATAACATTGGTTTATGAAAAATTTGGCTACTTCCGACAAGAGTACTGTGCCTTAGCATTGCGACACAGTTGCTGCGGGTCCTTTGTTGGTATCAATTTTTGATGTCACGAGTTTAGGATGTTCGCTTAAATACTATGAAAGTTTGCTTGATGCATGTGTTAATTCTCGTAGTGCAAGACATCCATTTAAGACCCCCTAACATGTATTGAAGGCCACTCAATTGGAGTCATTTTGCTAGTCTCTCAAATTTGTTTAGGCAAAGGCTGGTAGGCATTTACTGGTGGGATAGCTTCAAAGGAATGACAGATTTCATTGAAACAACCATACGTCAATCAGGCTCAAATTGCCCCAATCATGATGCATTTGTTTGGACAACCTTAAATGACAAAATAGACACTGCGAGCGCATCTGGAATGTAAATTTTACCTAGAGAGGACATCCATTTTATTTTTGTTCAATGTACGAATGAATTACACAAAACTTGATGCATTTTAAAAAAATAATTATTTTCAAAAGAAAGGAAGAAAAAGAGGGCTTTAATATTATAAAAGAATTTTATAAAACCTTTTTTTTCTTTTGCTTTCCCGCAATCCTCATGCAAAGTAGAGCTCCCCCATATGTTTCATTCATCTGCCATAGGCTTGGCTCCCTCTTCCTCACCATTGACGAGCCCTCCTGCCATCGAAAGCCACCTTCGGCGACAACAAACCATTATCAACCTTCTTCTTCATGAAAGTCATTGCACTTCCTTTGTCGATTCACGATCAAAGCCCTCAAGGCCAAGATCCTATGGCTAGTGTTCACTCATCGATGAGCCCTTTTGTCGGTCTCCCTCTCAGCCAGTGTCCCTCCTGCCGACCTCCTTCACATAAGTGAGTCTTTTTGCTCGATTCCCTAAGCCACATGCGCCTCTTGTCGGCTCGAGCTTCCACCTCGCCACTTTATTTCACACACAGTGCCTCCCTCTCATGCATGAAACCCTTGCTGGAGTTGAGGTTCTTGTCAGCGAACTTCCCTTTGCCTAGCCTCCTACACATGCAAAGTAGACGTGATGCCCTAACTTTCCTCATGTCTAGCGCCCTCTCACAGTCAAACAACCATCGACCAATCTTTTTTTTTGTGTCACCTTGACTGACGTCAGCCTCTTCTTGAGATATTTCACTAGCATCCTAAGCTCCTCCTTCCTCTCGGAGGCTACACTACTTCCAGTGTGAGCTTGGTTGCCTATTCCTCTTTCAAGAAACCGGCTCGGTCTCCTCTCCCATTCTTGAGCAGTGGTCCCACGCCGACATCTCTTATTGCCAGCTTCTCTCTTGTGACGCTCCTATCGATAACGCTCTTGTCATTGCAGCTAGTCATCAGCCCATCCTCTCTTTGGTCAACTAGCTCTCCCTTGAGGCTGATGACTGAACTCCTGAAGAATTTGATGCCTCTCCCTCACTGGAGCTTCAATCCCTCTCATAAAGGTAAATGTTGGTCATATTTTCTTTTGTGTTGGTCATATTATTTTATGTCATGATCAATTATTTTGGGCATGCCCTCACTTGTTTGCTTGCTTTCTCAATCTATGCATGCTCGTCGGCGCATGGTCAGGGCACTGATAGCTTGGAGCAAACGGTGAGGACATCTTCAAACATCATAAAAGTATAGCCCCTCTGGCTCAGTTCATTTTCTTCTAGCAGGCCCCTAAGATCTATGTTAGAGAAAGATGACAAAGTTTTTTGAGATAGAGAAAGCCCCATAAGTTAGGATCTTTGTGATTCCCCTACTAATACAAGTGTAACGAATATCTAATTTTAGCTCCCAAACACCATGCAGTCTAGATTGCAGTAATCTCGTGATTATCTTGGTGAATTTGCCATTTTGATTGGAGGGATGAAGTCCGCTTGATCCAGAGAATGAAAGGTTCAATCAATCATTCACTAGGTTGTGAAAATCCTTACATTGAAGGGTTTTTTTTTCGTGAAGATTCTTCCTATGAGGAGTTTTCACATTTTAGCCAAGCAATCAGAGGCTAATCACTTATCGCTTTGTGTGTATGAGCGGTTGGACACACCTCTCCATCATCTAACTTAGCTTTCCCGTTAGATCGCTAGCATGAGTATGACTTGCTTGCATGCCCAAGCATTCTTGCTAAGTACATCGCATGAATCTGAAAATTGAATAAAAAATGTCTCATTTTTATATGTTTCATCGATCGATTGTCCATCTTATCGGTTCGACCAGCTATCTTTATGTCGACTCTGCCAATCAGGTGCAGCTGGCTTGATCGAATCGATCGACCATTCCCGTTGGTTAGACTGATTGGCCGCCTCTGGCTTGATAGACCCAATCAACCTTCTTTGCAGGTTCAAATGGTCACTTGCCACCAGCCAGATCGCTTCTTCATATCTTTGACTGATTGGCTACCACCGGCCTAATCGACTTGATTGACCTTCTTCATCAGGTCAACTGATCAACCGCCACCAACCCATTCGGCTTGATCGACCATTTTCATTGGTTCAACCGATTAGCTGCTTCCAGCCCAATCATATTGATCGACTCCACTTGAATGGAATTATTACATGCTTGTTTATACTACTTTCATGAACACATTTGCAATTGTACCCCATCTTGCACCGATGAGCATATGCCCCCATTTGCTCATAGTGGGCATTTGTGCCCCCTTTGGGTACAATACTTTGTGCCCGTACCTTGACATTCCACATGTCACCGTGCACCACTTCACATGTGTTTGCATTTGCACATTTTTCACTCTTGCATGTTTTCCTTGCTTGACATCCTGCATGTTCATCGCTTGCATGTCTGAGGTCTTCATTTGAGTCACTGTTTTAACACACTCATTTTTTACATTCACGTGTCTGCTTTGGGAACAACTTTTACATCAAGTCTACCCAATGCGTAATTCTCTCCAACAAGAAGTACATTCCTTTACTTTTTATGGAACCTCTTCGGAGTCATAGGCTTTTTCTTAAATCACTATTTTTTACACACTCACTTTTGACAGTCATGTGTCTTCTTCAAGGATGGCGTACACATTAGGCCTATGCGGTGCATAATTCTCTCCAACGAGAATTATGCCACTTCTCCTCATATGTCACTGCTTGGGACTGTCGTATGTGTGTTGCATATGTCGCCTCTGAGTCATCCTTCACAGCCTTTGAACCCACTTGAGACGTGGTGCTCTCTTCCATTCAGATACACGATTCTTATTGAGATTGAGCCAATGTCTTTTGAAACCAACCGACACATGAGTCATTTTACCCATCCCCCATGGCAATGCCATACACTGTCACAAAGACGTTCTTTTGCATAAGGCGTGTGCTTTTTTGCTTGCATGGTACAACATACTATATATGTACTACCATTTGCATGTGTGTTTGGTCACTATTGGGGCAAGATGTAATTCTCTTTTGTGGCGACCTGATCAAGCACAACATCATTTATCCTTTATGCCTTGCCTGTGCATCTTTGCATTATCAGCGTGTTATTCACTGGTATACATCACCATATACTTGTGATGAATATTTGCTATCTAGCGATCAGTCTACTTCGACGGAGTGGTCACACCGCACTGGTTCACTTTGCATCCACAAGTGCATCCCCGATTGCCTCGACAATAGACCTGGCTCGTTAGCTTTGCAAACCGTGTTGGACACGGTGCATTAGCAAGTATTGCCCACAAGGATGTCTCGATGAGCAATACAAGCTATCACACCATATATTTTGCTAAGGTTCTAAGAGGTTTAACATGTGCCACTTAGGCTTTTCATTCCTCAAGACACATTTTAAAAATATAAAAATTTATATTCTTATTACTTGTATGCCTCATATTTTTGGTAAGATTTTATATTATTCACTACTTCTTGGGTGCAATTTAGATTGGTTCTTAGATGTGTGGTTACAATCTAAGTTTTTCCTGAAATCGAACCATAATTTTATTCTCACTATCAAATATTTGGGCATAAATTGCTTTTTAGATTGAAACATATCCGCTTAGTTATTTCTCCTTCTATAGCTAGTGCTTTTCATAGCTTGAGACTAGCACACCATGTACTTAATGATACTATTATTTTCATATCTAATAATATCATATAAAAACAAAACGACTCTTTTGTGTATGATTCTGTCTATTTCAAACTTATTTAAATCATCATGGAGGAAAAAGAAACTGAAATTTATTTAAAAGATCTCCACTGATCAAGAACTTCAAATAGATTTTTGTATCTTTATAACCTATCTCAATAAATAACTAATTTTTATTAGTGTTTTTATTTAGGTGGGTTTTTATGTTTTGATTTTTCTTTTCTTGGTTTCAATTCAACTTAGCCTTTTTGATTGATGTTGATTTTTCGTTAGGTTTTATTTTGTGAGATCTTCCTTTTAAAGGTAAGCAAGAAACTCCACTTTTGACCTTGAGGAACTTAACTTTGTTGAAATTTATATTGCCATTAGTCAAAGTCCAATTTTGTTATATTAAAAATGTCTCACTTTATTTGTAGCAATGCATTGGTTCATAATTAAACCTTATGTTATTCCAATCAAATTATTCCTATAATAACAAGAAACAAGTATTCATTGAAAATAAAAAGCTGACTGACTTTTGCATGATTAGATAATATAAATACTTTTTATTGCTAGTAGGTCATTGCTTGTGTAGTCACGATGGGAAAAATGTTTGTATAGGGGTATCATAAAGTCATTTATTGACATTAACCAATATTTAAACAAAACTTAATCATTAGTCTCAGAAGAGCTAATAAAAAAATTAAGACTGTTTCAAAACTAAAGTACTTGTAGCAAAAGTACCTCCCATGATTTTCCATATTTAGAGTATAGTGATTTTTTTCTTCCACTTATTTATATAGTGAGACTCTATTTTAAAAGTTATTAATTTAAATAATTAGTGTGATTTACCAATAATTTAGTAGATACATTGTACCTTTAAAACTATAGTAACATTGAAAAAATAAGAAGACAATGTGCAAACATGATAATTTTAATAAATCAATTTAAGATATTTAGCAAAGTACTTAGTAAAAAATGATAATGTATGAGATTTAAAAAGAATTTATTGTATTCTAAGAATAATATTAAATGTTGTCCATGTTATTTTGTATATTGAAACAACCAAAAGAGCACCGTTTAATGTGTACAATTTTGAGATGCTTCTAAATCAATATTCATTTCTGCTCATATTCATTTCTACTCTATATGAGGGTGTACTTCAACATCACTAAACAATACAACATGAGGACTCTATATGAGCGTGTACTTCAACATCACTAAACAATACAACATGAGGGTGAAATCTATCAATCAACATTATATGCAATCATTTTGATATTCTTCATTTTATTTAGATTTTTGTATCATTTAATTTGTTAATATAATAAATAATTCGTAGAATAAATGTTAAAAATTGGTTGAAAATCCAATGCCATTTATTTTGATATGGTAATTACTTTTAATAGAACAAGTAAATCATGGTTAAAATTATAATAAAATTTTAATTAGACAAATATCTATAGCATTTGCTCCATTTGGTTTAATGGAAATAGCATTATTACAATATATTAGTAGTCTGAGAATCCACCTCAATTCTCAATGGCCGGCTTTTGTCTTTTGGCTAGCATTATTAACCATTTTCTATTTGATAAAATAAATTTATAAATGTTTTACATCTCAACTAAAATTTTTTATGTATTAAAGTATAGAAATTATAATATTTATTTATCAAAAAATCTAACTATATTCTTTCAAATATTTAAAATTTTATCAATTATTATTTTTATATAAAATACGATATTATAAATTTTCATTTAAAGGGTAAATCCTATTCTTAATTTGCTTGCCATCAACCACTCGAACCGCTACCATTTTCTTCCTTAAAAAGTTAGACTATGTAAGTGTTGGTTGGGGGGTGAGGTGAACAACAATACTAAAGCAAAATACTTAGAAATTTAAAAATAAAAATATAAATAATCAAAGTATTAATCACCATTGTTTACTAGATATAGTTTGATTGTCATCATTGTATTCTTTTTGTGTAGTATCAATGACATATTTAGATGATACATTTTGACCAGATTGAAATGATCAATAATCAAGTCTTATCATCTATTTATATGCTCCACTAGCCTCAGAATGTGTGCTTCACGATGTTCAAGATGTCGAGTTTCTTTATGCTAAAGAGGCAATAAAAGTCGAAAGGGGAAAATGTTTAGTGATGGTAAGAAATAGAATACTCACTGAGATTAAGATTTGAATGCTTACAAGTAATAGGAAATTGCTAATGATAAAGATTTAGATTATCAAAAAATTTATATGTAGAATCATTGAGATGCATAATTTGATGTATGATCATCAAGATCATATCTTATATATCTATGGAGACATGATATAAGTTGTAAAAATGGTCAAGAAAAGTGCAAGGTTAAACTTGTTAAAATCTCCACCATTTATAATGTAAAGTGCCAAGAGATATAGTGAATGTAATAACCCTAGAATGACAAGAATGAAAACTAGTGATATGCTCCCAAGAAGGTAAAAATATAGTTGAGGATTAATACTTAAACTTTAGAAGGGCTTCCAAAATTTTTTAAATAACCCAAATTTTCTCATCATCATGTGCCATTTAGTTTGTGAGGTATGTAAAAGAACTTTTAATTTTATACTCATTGATGCTAGATTTGACATGACTGGAGGTAACGAAAATCATATTGTTATAAAAAAATGCTTATGAACTTAGAATAAAATTGTGTGGTACATTATTAAAGGATTCTAAAGCTGAATGTGATAGATAATAGAAGGTTATTGCATCTTTAGTTATTGAAGGGTTAATGTAATGAGGGAGGCTAATTTGAGTTCGGTTGATATTAGGTTCAGAGTCTTTGGAAATCCTCCATGAGGTGGAAGACTTACAATGATGTTGAATTGAATTCCTGGAGGAGCATGACATAGACTTACTTGAAAGTTAGAAAAGAAGAATGGCACAAGTTTTAAACAAAGAATGCTCTAATTAGTAAAAAAGTTGATGAAGAAACAACAATGTGGAGAAAAGTTTCTATATATTGTACTTTCATTGGAGCACCATTTCCTTGATTCGTTTTCAACTAAGTGAAATAGATATAATATGGCTATTTAGAGGAGAAGACATTATGACAGTGAAAAGAACACGAATGTTTTTGAAATATTCTAATTACTAAGAAACCAGGGATGAATTTGTGGTAGTTTACTTATGAACTATTAAGTATACTGAATGAGTTTTGTCTGCTTTCAAATTTTTTTTGAGGAGATGAAAATTTTTCCAAAGTTTAGCATTCAAAGTTCCTCTAAAATTTCCAACATGACAAAGGTAAGGTGGCACACTATATGCTATATTGCAATATAGTGTAGCTAAGAGCAACCAAAAACTATTTTAGGCTCAACTGACATCCAAAATGTAAGATATAACCTGAAACTAAGCAAAAATCAGTAATAATCACATTAATCAAAAGAGGAATATACATTTATAGCACTAAAATCTTGTATATCATATCAAATATATCATTATTTTAGTTTAAAAAAAGTGAAATACATCTTTTGGTGCAAAGGTAAGGCGACATATATGTAAAAATTGAAGCTTAGGTGTTTGATGTGCAAATACATAAGAATTGAGTACTATGCTTGTACATCTTCCTAATTAGGAAAGCATGAGATACATACAATACAAATTATATTGTTTGGCAAAAATTGTAAATATTGAGAAAAATAAATAGTAGCACAATTTCTTAAAATATATATTCAAATTGTTTCTTCTAATTAAATGTAAGAGTTCTTTTTTATCAATTATTTATTTTTAATTATACTGTCATTCTGAGCATCATCCTTATTTTACCTAACACATCTTCTAATATTGAAGATAGAATCGAACTTTTTGACATCATGTCTGACTTATCAGCTAAATGGTAAATATTATATAGTTTAATATTATAAAATATCTACAAATCAAAGATAAAGTGGTGCCGCCAAATTTACACTTTTATGACACATTTTTCCACTTGCCTCAAACCATTCTTAAAACATAAAAGTAACCACTTGGCAAAGAGGATCTACAAGTGTGAGCGCGCGCGCGCGTGTGTGTGAGGAATGGCGTGAGGCTATTATATGAGCCTGATCATTTCCTATGCGCCTAACAATTCGAGTATCACACCCTTTATCGATGTGAATCGAATCCCAGATCAAATGGGACTTACAATTGAAAAGTAGATGTTTGACCAACTGATCTGAGTACACGACACACACACACACACAGATATATATATATATATATATATAGACATGCGCGCGCACAGACACACACACACACACGTACATATGAGCTCTTATAAACAGAGCATTCTAAATTTTCATATTTATCTATCTCACATCTAAACTTTCATAATTATAAATATCATATGAAAAATAACATGCATTATCATCTTTTAATAATCAAATATATTATTTTAAAATACTCCGTGTGTAAAAATAAATATGCAAGTGTGAGATAAGTATATCAATATATCTATACATTATATACTCTCAAATTGACGACTCTTATCACGTAGCTGCTGCTTCTCCGGTATCTTTGACGTGCCCAGATGATCGATTGCTGCTGTTTACAGTCATGATCTGCATGTACTGGTCCAACTTGAACGTCCCCATCTCTCTCCCCTTTTCTACTTCCCTGCTCCAGAACTTTACTTGTCCCTTGTCCATGATCCCTGTTCTGAGATTCACTCGTTATGTGATTTCTATTTGTGGGTAGAAGAGATCTGCACTCACTCCTGTCCCCAAAAACAGCACAGGAAAAGCAAAGCTATATTAAGTATGCTAGAAGCCCGGTTAGCTTAAAATGGCAACAGCAAATAAGCCATGAACTTGGCTCTGAAATTATTCATTAGAGAGAAAAAAACAAAGAATCCTATTGTGTCGGTTGTCCGGATGTAATAATCTCTCCTGAGTCATCGACTACAACTTATGAGCTAGCCAACCTGCAAGTTATGGGCTATACTTACGGATGCAGCAGCTAACTATTTTAATTTCAACTCCTAAAAAATCATCTAGAAAGATAAATATGTTGACGTAGGGTGCCAACTTCATTAATAACATCTATTTTTCTATACCATGAGCATAAAATAAATGTACAAAGATAATATAGGTGTCCATTTAACAATACTCTTCATCAATACACAATATATTGCACAAAAATATATTTACAATGAAAGCAAATAGAATTATCACGCATTACACAAAATCTACGAAGTTGTGGACCTAATAAAGATTTTTAAAATATCAACAAAAACTATTTATAAAGCGTACAAGTTCAAATACCGAATAGGAAGAAAAACATAAACTTCTATGAGGCATCCTCATCACAATCATCATTTTCATCCTCATTCTCCTCTTCCTCTTCCTCGTCCTCATGAGCTAGATTGTGATCTCTTGCTATAGAGATCTACAACATGCTTTATAGTGGCCTCGAATCTCTGCTGCCCCTCACATATCTAATGGAGGTTCTCTGACATAGTAGTGACCCACCAGATATGTTTGTCATGGCCTAATGACGACGACCTTAGATCTTGAGTAGTTCGAGAGTGCTTGACCTCAAATATGCAATAGCCTTCGTGCCAAGCTGTATACCCTCCTCTTCTTCTTAGTAGCCTACCTCGAGTTCTTAAAATCAGACAGCTCAGAAGCAGACTGACTACCACAACTACTAGCGGTTGTCTAGCTTTGCCTCTACATGTCCCAAATGTGCTCATAGTCATCCTACAAGATTAAACCAAGAAATAATTAAAATTTTATATTAAAAATATAACTAATTGTTTCAAATCATATATATATATATATGGCACACTAACTTATATAGACATGCATAGATTGTGAGATATTTTTGTGATGGGTTTGGAGATCCACCATAGATTTGAAAATATTTCTCTCTAAGAGAATGGAAGGGTCATTTAAAGAATCATATAATTCCTAGTGTGCTAAAAAAATTACCTTATGATTAATCTAACCATTCAAATAAGTAAAATCTTTAAGATTTATGGGCCTGCGTTAAACAAAGAGCTTTCCTCTATCCTATGGAAGTGAGATAAAATTTATTTTATTTTGGCGTTTGGCATCTCTATAAGGGCAAGACCTTATTGTTCATTACAACTCGGGAGTTATGGCTCTGAGAATGCTTTTGAGTAAAGTATTGACATATTGTCCATGATTATATGATAAGCATGTTAAAGTTCGATGTTTCAGAACACAGATCAAAAGATGGGTTTGAAAAAAATTAATTAGAATTTGAAATGTTAGGACTTACAATCTAATAATGATGTGCAATATAATGACATGGGAAAAGAATTAGCCAACAATCAAAAGAAAGCATACCCTGAAGGTTAAAATTATAAATTTGTATGAAATGGTTTGATTAAATTAAGCTTGGCTTGAGTTGGTTGAATTTGATTTCATTTGAAAGCTTGATTTGAGGTGATTTGGTTTGGTTGATTGAGAATTTATCTCAAGTTATCTGTGTTCCTTGTTTGAAGTGTATTTGAAGTATTTTTAAAGTATGTTTGAAGATATTTGATTGAAGTTTATTTGAAGATAAGTTTAAAGGTTGTTTGAGTTTAAAGTAATTTATGGATACTTGAGGATTATTTGAAATTTAAGCTTATTTAAAAATGTTTGAAGATTGCAGGAAATTATTTAGATGTTAATAAGATTTATTTGAGGGTTATTGCGGTTGTTTAATGATTATTTTGAAATTATTTAATTTATTTTAAGGTTGTTAAAAGTTTATTTTAAGGTTGTCGAAAATTTATTTTGAAATTTGATAGTGTTTTGTTGAACTTTATTAAATTTTAAGGTTTGTTAACGTTTGCTGAAATTTAAGGTATGTTCATGTTTATTAAAGTTTTGGGTTTGTTAAAGTTTGTTAATTTTTTGTTAAAATTTATTAGGATTTGTTAATTTTTTTACAATTATCAGGGTTTGTTAGAGTTCGTTAATTTTTTATGTTTAATAAGGTTTTTTTAGAGTGGTTTGATGATTTGTGAAAAAAAAGTTAGGAAAGTTTGAAGTTCAAAACTTAGAACTTTTTTGAAATTTGAAGTAGTTTAGGCCTTTGGAAAGGTTAACTTTGAGTTAAAAGAAGTTTGATTTGTGCTGGAGTGAGTTATTATAGTTTTGAAAAAGCTTTCATTTCAGATTAAAAGAGTTTTGGAGTTAGTTTTTGGATTTTGAAGAGTTTGGGGTTTTAAAAAAGGTCTTTGTTACGAATTTAGATAGTTTTGTAGATAGATTTGAGATTGAATCTTTGGTATAAATGGTTAACTTGAAGACCTTGAATCATAAACTAAGGGATTGGATGGGCTGTAATATTGAATGTGAAGCTGGATTTCTAGAAGGAAGTGAAGCCCTAATCCTAACATAAAACTAGATTATGTATATTGAATGTGAAGCCCTAATCCTAACATAAAACTAGATTATGTTAGGAGGCTAACTAGGCGGATTATGTAATTTTTGGACATTTAAAGGTCTTCACCATTACTATAGTAATATTGAATGTAGACTTTCTTACGATTAAGCAGTTCAAGATGCCTTTGCCAGTAATAATGAGTTACTTCATCATAGGGAATTTTCATAATCCAAGAGGGTAAGATTGTTCATTTTACTTATCCTAATCCTTAGCACCAACTGTGGGTATCTTAGCTATTCTAGGTTTCTTGGTTGGACTATTATATTGTGCGTGCGATCCTCAATTTTGTTACTAAGTTGACTAATCTAGGGTTCACTGTTGATCTAACTAGTGGTGGTTTATGTGATTTAAGTTGGTGGATTTAAGATTTATTATATGGTTTGATACTTCATTCATGAATTATTTCAACTCCTATTTATGTTCTTAGTTTTTTGCGATAGCATAACTATAACATATGTCGTCACTTATCAATACTATTTTATTTTCCAACTATTTTTAATTATAACCGATGCAATAACCCGTCGGCGATTATTTTTTGTTGGTTATCTTTGAGCTCTACAACTAGTGGGGTTTTAACCGAGGCATTTTATAGTTAAGTGATGGGGACAACCATCATTTATAAAGCGTCGGCATTAATCTTATATCCTGCACAATATCACATGCCTCTCAGTCTTGCCTTAATCTCTTCTCTTAGCCTCTCGCTACCCGAAACCCTTTCCTATCCCCAAAACCCTCTCATGTCCCTCTCTATTTTGTCTAAAGCCATTGCCTTAATGCTCGAAACCTCAAAATATAGTGAAAATAATCGACAGGATTGTGACTTATAGTGACCAGAAACTCCCATTTTTCTCCTCCTTTTGCTCATCTGTTACCTGTAACAATCAGGGAAGGTAACTTATTATCTTCATTTTCATTTTTCTTATCATTTTCTTTGAAGATTGTGTTTAGAGCTTAGTGTTTAACAACTACAAGGTTTGCTAAATATTTTCCTATTTCAAATGGATAACATCAAGGATCAGCTTTAAGGACTTATGTTTTTGCTTTAGTTATGGATGCTCTTACTAGAACTTTATAGGAGGATGCACCTTGGTGGATGCTTTTCGCCGGTGATATCCTTCTTGTGGATAAGACTAGAAAAATAGTTTATGAAAAAATTAAATTATGGAGGCTGATATTGGAGTCTAATGTCCTTCATTTGAGTTAATCTAGAGCTTAATACTTGAAATGTAATGTTAGTAGTAGTAGTAGGTGTAGCGGTTGAGTTGTAACTACTGGTGATGAAATCATTTAAGAGGTGTGAACGTTCTAGATTTATTGGGTCTCTTATTCAACGTGATGGTGAAATAGATGGGGATGTGATTAATTAGTATATTTCAAGTTGGTTGGTTGAAGTGGAGGAATGAATCTAGCCTATTGTGTTATAAGAAATACTACTTAGACTTAAAGTAATATTTTATAAGATGGTGATGAGATCTACAATATTTTATGGCGCATAATGTTAACCTTTAGATTAAGGTGATGTTTGATTAAAAGTAGGATTTATTTTGAATAGATTTTAATAAAACCTACAAATTTGAAATTATTAAATCTTGAAAAACATGTCAAATTCAATATTAGATTTAGCTTGAGAAACAATAATCGCTTGGAAATTGATTATAAGTTTGACTCACACATAAAACTCAAGTTGAAATAAACATCGCAAGGTACAAGCCAAAATTTTGGATCAAATTTATTTGAAACATACATATCAAATTTATTTGAAACCTATTTCATCTCAGCTTGAAGTCAAGTTATTTAACATCTCAGCAATGTTAGTACTGTTGAAGATCATTAAACGGTTGAACATTGATTCATAATTGATTAAAAAAATATTTTTTTTCTACATATTATTTTTAGTTACACTTATAAATTTCTTAAGATTTTTTTAAATACAGTTAGAAGTTGTTAAGTTTTATAATCTCATTATTAAAATATTAAGTTTAATCTTTGCTAAATGACATTCATCACCCTTTTAATAGAGCTTTTGACAAGCATATTAAATTAATTAGATTTCCTTTACAGAAGTTAACATTTATTTTTTCCTGAGTTATGTGAACTACTTTTAGGTTAGGAAAGAGGTACATATTTCCCTTAAACTATCTCTTTTCCAAACCATAAGTAACATGCATTAACAATAAACTAGATAACAACAAGTAAGTGCAGGAAAACGTAAGCACATAAGTAGCCATGATAATCACAAAACATAGGCATAAAAAAATGCATAACAATGCATCCTTAGAGAATAATACAAAAGTATGACAAACACAAAAACTGGGGTTCACACCTCTTATCCCACTAGTTGGGAATGACTACTCCATGTAGGGACACATTTCAAAATTAAGGAACACAATGCAAATCAAATCAATCTCAATTCCTAAAAATCATTGGGTTGTCTCCCAACATAGTGCTTGGTTTACTGTCCTTAGCCAAACCATGCTAGATCTATTATCTGGATGATTCCAACCTTATAAATTCTTTAGAATCTCTATTATCTCCTCCTAGATATAATTTTAAACTTTATCCATTGACCTTATAGGTGTTGTGAATTATATAGTAGCACATCTTATCCAGGTTGATATTCCTTCCTAACGAGCTTATGATCATGTCGCAATTTCATTTTTTTACTTATATATCTTGGCATTCTCATAGGTTTCTAGTCTAATCCCATCCAATACGTTAAACTTTCATAATCTCTTTTTCTCATGTCTTTTAAGTTATAATTGAATTCCTTAATTGCCTAGTAAGATTTAAGTTCTAACTCTACTAGCAAGTTGCAAGCTTTCCCAAAAATCAACCTATAGGGTGATAAACCTATTAGAGTCTTAAACACAACCCTATATGCCCATAATACTTCATCTAACCTAAGGAACCAATCTTTTCTACTTGGGGTTACAGTCTTTTCCATAATTCTCTTAATCTCCCTTTTAAGGAATTTCACTAGACCACTGCATTGTGTGTAGTAAGTAGTGGCAACTTTATGTTTTATCCCAAACTTTAAAACTGTTATCTCCATATTTTGTTACAAAGATGACTGCCTCCATCACTAATGATCATGGGTGTTCCAAATTGACTGAAAATATATTTCCTTAAAAATTTTAGAGCACTCTTACACTTACAATTGGGCGGTGTCACGGCTTCAATATACTTGGAGACATCGTCCATTATTACCAAAATGTAAGTATTCCCTAGAGAAGGTATGAAGGGTCCCAAAAATCTATTCCCCAAAAATCAACTATTTCTACTTCTAATGAAAAGTTAAGGGCATTTCATCTTTCTTCAAAATATTGCCTACCCGTTGGAATCTAACAAATGTTTTCACATAATCATTTTCATCCTTAAACATGATTAGCCAATACAATATAGATTGTAGCACCTTAGATGTGATTTTAGGTTTGACAAAATGCCTCCTACATTTGGACTCATGACATGCTCTCAGAATACCATTGACTTCTTCATAAGACACACACCTCCTAAAAATTTGGTCCCTACACTTCCTAAAAATTTATGGATCATCCCAATTGCACAATCTAACCTCATAAAATAATTTATTTATTTGAAAAAAGCATAGACCATACAGAATGATCTTGATAATAATGAAATTCACAATGTTAGTGTACTATGGAGTGGAACCCTAAAAAACGATAACGAGTTGCTCATCAAAAAATTCTCATTTATATCAAGTGTACACTCTTCCAAAATATCCTGCTTAACTTGGATAAGTGACCAACTACCCAATTTTAAACTCCTTTCTGAACTATAACCTCCAAATCAAAATCTTGTAGCAATAGGACCCAATGAGTCAAATGGGTTTTGTATCCATTTTGGCTATAATATATCTAATATTAGCGTGTTCGATGTACACCCTAAATTTTGTGCATATGATATTGGGTCTAAATTTATAAAATTTAAAATGCTATAGCTAGTCATTCATTTTTTTATAGTAGTGTATTAATCTGAGCTTCATTGAGTGGTTAAGTAAGTTACGTGAAGTATCATGTCTCTCCTTTGTCCCGACACTTCTCTCGCAACATAGTCACCTGCATCACACATTAACTCGAAAGGTAAATCCTAATATAATGCAAAAATTATAGGTGCAATGACTAAATTAGTTCCTAGTGACTCAAAAGAAGCTAGGTAAGATTCAATAAAATGAAAGGGCTCATCCTTTTCTAGCAAGTGGCACAATAACTTTGTGATTTTTTAAAAATCCTTAATGCATAAACGGTAAAATTCTACGTGCCCTAGAATGCTTCTAATCCCTTTCATCTAAGTGGGTGGTGACAACTTTTCTTTCTTTTCAATCTTAATAGAATTAATCTCTATCCCTTTCTTAGAAATCTTACGTCCCAAAACTATCCCCTATATCACCATGAATTGATATTTCTCCCATTTCAAAACTAAATTTATCTCTTTACAGAATTCACAAGATGTTAAGTCATGCATCGAATAGGTGTCAAACAAAAAGAAACCATCCATGCAAAAACTTCTATGTTGGTTTCAATGATGTTAGAGAATATAGACATCGTGCAGTGCTGAAAGGTGGCTAGTGCATTGCATAGTCCAAAATACATTCTTCTAAAAGCAAATGATTCGTAAGGGCTAGTGAATGTGGTCTTTTCCAAGTCTTCAGAAGCAATTGAAATTTGTTGATATGTTGAATATCCTTCTAGAAAGCAGTCAAATAGATGTCCAACCATTCTATTCAAAATCTAGTCTAGAAGTTGCAGGGGAAAATGATCCTTCCTAGTGGCTTTGTTCAGTTTCTTGTAATCAATGGAAGTCCTCGATCTCATTACAACCATAGTGGATATTGATACACTAAAAATATATACATTTTTAGACCCATATTTTATACCTATTTTTGGTGATATTGCACTTTAATAGAAGGTATTTTGATGTTCTCTTGTAGGTTATTGATTTTTAGTGCTTAAAGTAAAAAGGAAGCAAAAATGATGAAATTTATAGTTAAAATGACATTTTTGAGGAAACGTGAGCGCCGACGGCGCAGAACAATCGAAAGCTGGAGGATTTTTACTCAGTGCCGACGGTGCCAAAGGCGGTTCAGACTCCATTTCTAGAAGGTTCGATGTATTTGGACAGTTTTTGAAGAGTTTTTAGAGGCACTTCTTGGAGAAATGACCTTGGGCTTTATTTAGGGCCAAATTTCATCAGAAAAGGTGCTCCTCTATGTTCATTTTTTGCTCTACAACATTCCACCATGCTACATTTCCATAATCCATCTTCATTCCACCACATATTGGAGTTAATTAGTAATTTTGCTTTCATAGTTTGGAGTTTTTGTGGTGAGATTTAGTGTGAAACTTTTTGTAAGAGTGTTAGAGAAGGAGAAAAATGAGAGAGTTCTTCTTGCATTTCTAAGGAAAGACTACAAAGGATTTGCTTTGAGAAACAGTTCTAGATAAGTTTGTTTGTTTATTTAGTGCTGTATGAACTTTCTTTTATATATAAAATTTGTGTTTTGTCGTATCCTTCTCATGAAGTCTGAGTAGTTTCCTCTGTCTTTCCCCCTACTATGAGATCTGGAGAAACGAAGAGATAATATGAATGTGCCATAATTAAAATATAATATAAATTGTGATGATTTTTCAACTTCGAACTTAATTTACTTTTCAATTTGGTCAATTGATTTGCTAAAATATGTTGTGAAACATATGATCCGGGAAATGAAGTATGCGTTCTACAACAGAGTGAGGATCACATTTGATTTCATGACGGAGAAATTCGTTCATGAAATTAAGTGCAAATAAATAAGAAAATATTCTTTGTTGGGTGTAGAATTGGAGAATCTTTAGGGTGACAGTCTAAAATCCCCAATTTGGTCTTTGTGTTTAAAAACTAAAGCGAGAGTTAGCCTTTAGGTGAAGGGAAGTAGGAGCTCTGGAGTGGGAGCCGGTATCCTCCTAGCCTAGCCACAGATTTAGGGACTAAACCTAAGATTAACTAATGATTTTATATGCATTGTATTAGGGTAGAGAATTAACATTGCTCCTATTTGGCACATAACATATTATAAACATTTATCTCATCTCATTTTCCTAGAATTTTATTGTAGTGGGAAGGATGCTTTTCAATATAAGAAACTTTCATTACATAAACATAGTTAGTAGATTAGTAGTTATTATTAATTTGCATTTCAACTTTGCTAATAGTTAAGTAATTTAGCTTGGTTAATATCACAACATTCAAAATTAGTGACAGTGATTTTGTTTGATTTTCTTTAAATTTCCTGATAAAATTTATCATTGCTAATTTACACCTTCTTCGTGGGATTGATATTTGGGGCTTAAATAGAAAGTTAATTATTACTTGATAACAGTACGTATACTTGGGTAGAATCCCATTATTAATTACCTATAATTATATATATTTTACACAACTCACTTTTCATACAAGGATCAAGTTTTGGCGCTGTAGTGGTGTCAACTTCATAAATCCTTACATTAAAAAAATCAGGAACAAGTTTTTGGCGCCGTTGTTGGGGGATGTAACAATTAAATTTAATTAAATTAAATAGTTTTGACAAATTAGAAAATTTAGAGAATATATATATATGCTATACAAATATATAAAAACAAAAAAAAATATAAAAAAATCCAAAAAGAAATTTAATTAAGATTGTATTTTTAAAGAATTTTACTTAGCTTACTTTATTTGTTTATGCAAAATATTGGATCTGAAGGTTTAGTACCATACAATTCAGAATTACAACGTACTATTAGAAAAATTTGAAAAAAATAAAGAGAAATTAAGAATTTGAAAGAATTGGCGAATAATATAGAAAATCCAATAAATGAGAATCGACAAAGACCTTTAAAAGACTATATGAATCCGACAGTAGATGAATTTCATTTAACTATTCAAAATCCTGATGTTGCTACTGATTCATTTGAGCTTAAACCTGCTATTATCCAAATGGTACAAAATAATCAGTTTGGAGGATCACCTACTGAAGATCCTAACTAACATCTTTCTAGTTTTCTTGAAATTTATGCTACATTTAAATATGACGGAGTGTCTAATGATGTTGTTAGGCTTAGACTTTTTTCTTTTTCATTAAGGGATAAAGCCAAGGCTTGATTAAATTCATTAGCACCTGGATCTATTAGAACTTGGGGAGAACTATCACAAAAATTCTTGGTTAAATATTTTCTACCCTCGAAAACCACTAAGCTTAGAAATGATATTACATCTTTTTGTTAGTTTGAAGGGGAATCGATATATGAAGCCTGGGAAAGATTTAAGGATATTCTTAGAAAATGTCCACACCATGTTTTACCAGATTGGTTAATAATTCAAACATTTTATAATGGATTGGTAGGATCATTAAGATCTATTATAAATGTTGTTGTGGGTAGATCATTAATGTCAAAACCTTTTGATGAAGCATACTCTTGAAGAAATGGCTACTAACAATTTTCAATGGCCCTCTGAAAGGGTAAATCCTAGGAGAGTAGCCAGTATTCATGAATCTGATGCAATGTCTATTTTGACATCTCAAATTGCTGCTATTTCTAAAAGGATTGATCAAATAGGAGTGAACTATTCTCAAATACCTCCAGTATTAGAGGAAAATTCACTAGGACAGATTATTGGTACTCAACCATCTTATGAAATCTTAAATGTTATAAATAATCGAAATAACAATCCCTATTCTAACTACTTTAACATTGAATGGAAAAATTGACCTAATTTTAGTTAGAATAATTATAATAATTCAGTGAATCCATCTTGAAATCTGAACAATCAAGGAAATCCTAATTTTTGACCTTATTATCCTGCAGGATTTAACTGCAATCCTAACCCACAAGTTAAGGAAAAGAAGTTGACTATGGAAGAAGTGATGATGAATTCGGGAAATCAAATACAGAATTAAGGGTCTGCTATTAGAATATCAAAAATCAATTAGAACATATTGCTACTGCACTTAGTAGAAGAAGTGAAAATGAAATAGAAACGATGGTCCAAAGAGAAGCTGAAGTTAATGAAGAGAAGGAAGAGATGGAAAATGATCAACAAGAAAATGAACAAACACAGGTGCATGTAGAAAAACCATTACCTTTGTTTCCTCAAAGACTGAAGTATAAGAATAAAGATAAACAATTTACAATTTTTTTTGAAATCCTTAAGAAGTTAACGATAAATATTACTTTTGTTGAAGCTTTGGAACAAATGTCAAGTTATGCGAAATTTATGAAGGATGTACTAAATAATTAAAAGTAGAGACCGTTGCACTCAGTGAAGAGTGTAGTACTATCAGAGCTATTATTTAGAAAAACTTCCTGAAAAACTAAAAGATCCTGGTAGTTTTACTGTACCTTGTGTAATTGGTGAAAAGTTTTATGGAAAAACATTATGCGATTTAGGAGCGAGTATCAATCTTATACCCTTATCAATTTTTAAACGTTTAGATTTGGGAGAAATTTTTCCTACTACTGTAACTCTTCAGTTAGCTGACCGATCAATAACTTATCCAAAAGGAGTTATAGAGGATGTACTAGTAAAAGTGGATAAATTTATTTTCCCCGAAGACTTTACAGTATTGGATACGGAGGAAGATAAAGAAATTCCTATTATTTTAGGGAGACCATTTCTTGAAACAGTAAGAGCTATAATAGATGAACAAAAAGGAGAATTAATAATAAGAGTTAATGATCTAATAATGAGAGTTAATAATTAAGAAGTGAAATTTAATATAGCCAAAGCTATGAAATATCCTGCAATAGAAAAATATAATGAATGTTTCAGGATGGAAGTAGCTCATTATCTAAGTAATGAACAGTTTAAGAAAGAATTCGAAGATAAATTTATGCAAGGAGAAATTTTTGAGAATGAAGATGAAATTAAAGAAGAAGATTTGGATTATATTCAGGGAAAATTTGAAACATTAGACTTGATGGAAAACGATAGTAAAAATTTTACTCCAAGTATTAAACAACTTGAACTTGAATTAAAAATATTACCTAACCATTTAAAGTATGTATTTTTAGGAAGGTCATATACATTACTGGTTATTATATTTTCTGAGTTAACTGAGATTCAGGAACAAAAGTTGATAGAAATGTTAAAAAAGTATAAAAAGGCTTTTGGATGGACTTTAGCAGAAATAAAGGAATTAGTCCTTCAATTTGTATGCACAGAATTTTATTAAATGAACAACATGAACCTAAAGCTGATCCTCAGAGAAGATTAAACCCATTAATATGAAAGAAGTTGTTAAAAAGTTGTTAAAAAAGAGATTTTTAAATGGTTAGATGTTAGAATTTTATATTCTATTTTAGATACTGCTTGGGTAAGCTCAATTCACTGTGTACTGAAAAAAGGAGGAGTGACTGTTGAAGAAAATGAGAAAAATGCATTATAATCAATAAGACAAGTAACTGATTGACAAATTTGCATTGATTATAGAAAATTAAATATGACCATCATAAAAGATCACTTTCTTTTACCCTTTCTATACCAAATGTTGCATAGATTAGCTGGGAATAAATATTATTTATTTTTAGATGGATATACCGGTTAATACCAAATCCTAATTGCTCTAGAGGATCAAAAGAAAACAAAGTTTATAAGCCCGTATAGAACATATGCTTTTCGTAGAATGCAATGCACCTGCAACATTTCAAAGATGTATGATGTCAATTTTTAGCAATTTTATAGAACATGGAATGGAAGTGTTTATGGATGATTTTTTCGTATTTGGAACTTATTTTGAATTTTGCCATAATAATTTAAAAAAAGATCTGGAAGTATGTGAAAAGTCAATTTAGTATTAAATTGGGAAAAATGTCAATTTATGGTTGGAGGAGGTATTGTACTTGGGCATAAAATTTTTGAAAAAGGCATAGAGGTAGATCCTGTAAAAATTCAAGTTATAGAAAAATTACCACCGCCTACTAATGTTAAAGGGGTGAGAAGTTTTTTAGGACATGTTGGTTTTTACAAGCGCAACGCAAAAAATTTTTCAAAAATAACTAAGCCTATATGCCAACTTTTAGAAAAAGATACAACATTTTATTTTAATGAAGAATGCATAAAAGCATTTGAATTATTTAAAAAAAGTTATTCAATACACCTATAATAGTACCACCTGACTAGGAAAAATCATTTGAAATAATGTGTGATGCTAGTGATTAGGCTAATGGGGCTGTATTAGGACAAATGCACAATAAAGTTTTTAAAGTTATATAGTATGCTAGTAAGACTCTAATTGATGCTCAAATTAATTATACCAATACTGAAAGAGAGATATTAGCTATTGTTTATGCATTTGATAAATTTAAACCTTATTTAATTGGAACTAAATGTATAGTGCATACGGATTATTATGCTATTAAATACTAAAAGCAAAAGAGGGATGCTAAGCCAAGATTAATAAGATGGATACTTCTATTGCAAGAGTTTGATTTTACTGTGATTGATAGAAAGGGAAATGATAATCAAATAGCTGATCATTCGTCTAGAATAAAAATAAAAATATTAACTGATTTTGCAAATGAAATTTTTGAGAATTTTCCTGATGAAAAATTATATAGTATTGATGAAATGGATGTACCGTAGTATGTTGATATAGTGAATTTGATATAGTGTGATATTCTACCACCTGATATAAAAAATCCACAATTAAAGAAGTTTATATATGATTCAAAAGACTATTTTTGGGATGACCTTTTGGGATGACCCATATTTATATAAACAATGTAAGGATCTAATTATTAGAAGATGTGTGCCTTACGAAGAACTCAACAGATAATTAAAAGATGCCATGATTTTGAATTTGGAGGACATTTCAGAACAAATAGAACAGTATATAAAATTTTACAAGCTGGATTTTATTGGCCTAAAACAACTCAAAATTTAATCACAAAAAAAAAAACTAAAAATGCAACCATATTAAAACGTCTCTATCGGATGATCGATAGAAGAAATGAAATGGAAGAAATGAAATGTCTCTAAATTACACATTGGAAGTTGAAATTTTGGATGTGTGGGGATTGAATTTTATTGGACCATTTATGCCTTTATTTGGAAACCTATATATATTACTTGTTGTTGATTATATGTCCATATGGATTGAAGATATTGCTGTACCTAGATGTGATGCTTGGAGTGTTTCTAAATTTTTAATTAAAAATATTTTTACAAGATATGAAATGTCGAGAGTAATTATTAGTGGTGGGGGATCTCATTTCAGGAATAAGAGAATCAAAAAATTAATTAAGAAATATGATATTATGCATAGATTCTCTACTGCTTATTATCCTCAGACTAGTGGTCTAGTAGAGATATTAAATCGCAAAATTAAATGCATTTTAAAAAAGGCTATAAATCCTTATAAATTGGATTGGTCTGCTAGACTTGACATAACATAATGGGCATATAGAACTGCTTATAAAACTCCTATAAGAATGTCCTCATACAAACTGATATTTGGAAAAACATCCCACTTACCTGTAGAATTAGGACATAAAGCATTTTGGGCTATAAAGGAATTTAATTTTTATATAAAAAATGCTGGTGAGAAAAGATTATTGCAACTCAATGAACTTGAGGAGATTAGAAATGAAGTATATGATAATGCAAAAATCTATAAAGGGAAAATGAAAATATGACATGATCGAAAGATTATTAAAAAGAAATTTGAACCTGGACAAGAAGTTCAATTATATAATACAAGATTGAGATTATTTCCATGAAAACTGAAATTAAGATGGTTAGGGCCATTTAAGGTAATTAAAGTCTATCATTATAGAATTGTTGTGATTAACGATCCTAACACTGGAAAGATATTTAAAGTTAATGGGTATTGTTTGAAACATTATTATGAGAGGCACATACCTCAATTTAAAGAAGTTTTAATGTTAAGTCAACCTAACTAAATAAATAGTATGTCGGGCTGATGACGTTAAACCAAGTGCTTTTTGGGAGGCAACCCATATTTATCTTTACTTTACTCGCAATTATAGTAGTTTTTATTTGAGATTGTTGCTAGTTTATGGTAGTATTAAACTCTACTACTCTTATTTACCCTTGAATTATTACGAAAAATTTGATCCATGAAGAAAAATCGGAACGCATTCGGACCAGAGCGAAACTGTAAAAATTTTACCTTGGGCGCCAACGGCGCCCTCGACGCCGTCGACGGCGGGACGCCCAAAAAAGTGGATCTCAGTGCCGGCAGTGCCCATCGGGAGCGCGGACGGTGCTGAGAGCGGTTGGATAATTTCTGCAACTTTTGGCAGACTTTGGCGGAATTTGGATCCATAATAACTGCTTAGAGGTGTTTTTAAAGTCCTAAAAACTTCCTAGAACACCTAGAAACTTTCTATTTTTGGATTCCATGGCTTCCAATTCCAGAAATACTTCAAGGTATGGAGTTTTCAATAGAAGAAAGTTTATTAGTTTCGATACGCAGAGATTATACGATAAAGCTATTACAAAGAAGAGATTGATCAAGGAAAGAAGATTTGTTAATCATAGGTTGATCAATCCAAGTGCTCTAGTTGACAAGATCATTCTGTAAAGGCGATGGGAAGTTCTGTGTTACACTACCGCTGTGGTTGTTTTACCTTTAGTGAAGGAATTCTATGCAAATTTACATGGAATTACCTAAGGAGTTCTCTTCATACAAGGTAAGATTGTCCCATTTACTTCTGCGAGGATTACTGAATTGTATATGATAGAAAATGTTCTAATCTGTCATTATGCAAATTTCATTCCTATGTGAGATTTGATGCAAGATATTCATAATTTTCTGATGGATGAAAGTGATATGTGGGAAGTACGAGATGAAGGATATATTAGTTTTCCTGCTTCATCACTTAATCCAATTTTGAAGCAATGACATTTCTTTATCTGTGCAAAATTACTCCTTACTGAAAAGATCAGCAGAGTCACCAAGGAGAGTGCTATTTTAAACTACTGTATTCAAATGGAAAAAACCTATTGATATATGTTTAATTATATTTAAATCTTTGATGGGAATCATTATGAATGGGTCAATTTATGAACTTGGGCATCCTTTTACAATTTTTCTGATTTGCAGTCAATCCCAAGTTCCATATGAATGTTGGGAAAAAGTTATAATACCATGGGAGCCCATGATCCCTATTGATGATCAATATATTGGTAATGGAAATGAAGCACTAAATGCTATTATATATCATTCTTCACATGCTTCATCTTCATTAATGCCACCAACAGTTGGAAGTTCGCTTGCTTTAGAGAAGAAATTGAAGAAAATTGAATGAGAACTTTAGAGTATTATGAATGCAGTGGGAGATCTCAAGTACCTTTTTGATTAGCTAGATTGAAGAAAGAAAGAGAATTTTGATCATACTGGAACTTTTGAAGCAGGATTAGTTCGGATGTTTAAATAAAAGGATGGATCGAAGAAAATTTGACAGATCAATTCCCGTACTGATCCTTCTACAACCTATATGTTCATACAATCTATGGGAGATATTAGAGATGGTGATAGCATTGAAGATGAGACTGAATGATTGAAGATTATGAATTCTCTGCTTGTTTAAAAATGTTTAGGTGTTTAGTGTAATTGTGTGGATTTGATTAAGTTTGATTTGGTTTATTTTGAACTTTGATTATGTGTATAGTTTTGTGTCAGCATTTAGTGTTCTGGATTGATTTTGACGCTGATTTATAATTAGTTTGCTTAATAGGTGTGAATTTGTGATTTGTGAAATGTGTTTGTAAAAAGTGTATTTTCATATATAAAAGACAGTTTGTTGTTTGTGAAAATGATTGTTTGTAAAATGTGTTTAGTGAATTTAGATAAAAAATTGTGTTTAAAAATACTAAAAACTTTGGAGAAAATTGAAAGGAAATTGAAAATTTGAAAATCAAAATAGTGAATTTCGGTCCTTTAGTGCTGACGGTGCTGACATTGGTGCCGACAGTGCCTTCAACCCGATAGCTTCAAATTAACCCTTTAATTCACAATTTTCATCGTAAACCTCAATTTTTACCTTTTAAGTCACCTTAAACCTTCAATTTTACACTTAGGGCTTTATTTTGGGTAGATTTAAGGCGATTTAAAGGCAAAGGAACTTCAGATTTTATCTTCTTTAGGTAAGAGCTACACTTTAAAGTAATTTTTTTTGATTTTCACCAAAGATTTTTGTCACGTTAACTAGATCCAAAATTTTGAAATTTTTGGGAGATTTTGAGAAAATGTTTTGGTGAAAAACTCTTACGTAGTGGATTTGAGTTTGAAGTGGTTTACATTTATGATTTTTAGAATTTTAGGATTTATTTGGAATTTTTATCAAAATTTTCTTGATTTCCTATGGAATCTAGATCAAGTAAAAGAAAAATAAAATATGATGAGCAAAGGTTTATTAGCTTTAGAGCCAGTGCTCGATTTCATAGTTTTTAAGAAAATGAAAAATTGATTCAGGACCGAGGTTTTAAAAATTCGGGAGGAGAAGATGAACGATTGATTATCGCTCAGCAGTAGGAAAACTTCTACAGTGATAAAACTTTTGTTATTTTACTGTTGATGGGATAATTGGGATTGTGATGGAATTTTATGCCAACCCTCCTGAGGCTTCTAAAGATTTTGTTTTTGTTCGAGAAAAAAGGGTGGAATTTACTCCAAGAAAAAAATTATTGAGTTTTATCAATTAGAAGATGTTCATAGATGTCAGTATCATTCATTTTTCGCTATAGATCAAGCCTTAGATGAAGTTATTTCTTTTCTAACTAGTGAGAAAGGGTCTTAGAAAATAAAAAAAATGGAGTTAAAGTTAACTTTTCCCTTTCTATGTTCAATGTAATGTCTAAGGCTTGACATTATTTTATTTCTGGAAGGATGATTCCAACGAACCATCATAGTGAAGTAACCAAGGATAGAGCCATTCTTAACTACTGCATTAAGCAAGTGATGGATATAAATGTAGGCTCTATCATTTATATGAACATTCTATCTATTGCTCTCGGAGAGACCACTAGTGGATTGGCACACCCTGCTCTCATTTACACACTTTGTGAGCATGCAGGAGTTGATTTCAAACCTGATGAGAGAGAGGATTGAGCCTCAGAGACCGATTGGGCGTGCCAACATCATAACTTATGAGTCCCATGTTGATTGGAGATCTGGAAGATAGGCCAGGGATATTCCTTCTACTTCTAGAACCCCTACTTTTAGTGAGCCTACTTCAAGTGACCCAAGCAATATAGAGTTTTTGGACCAGATGATGATTCAACAGGGAGATATTTTAAGGATGAATCATATGGAGGCCATAAATGCTCACACTGATGATCTGATTCCCCAAAAATTTGAGTATGATGTTGCTTATGATGATGCTTTAGTAAGATACCTGAGGGGTGACCATATAGTTCAGTTTCCTATTCACCCTACTTATACTCCATATCAGCAGCAAAAGTTAGATGTCGATGATGAAGAAGATAATGACTGGTGATCTTTTTGTCTGTTTGTTTGTGTTTGTACTATGTGATTGTATTATTTGTGTTGTGATCTAGTTGAAGAATTTGTTTGTTATGTAACGTGAAACTGTAATGTGGAAAACTGTTTTCATTTTTAGAGTTTAGTTTAGCTCTGTTGCTATTTTTAGCACTTTGTTATGTATTGTGATTAGCTCTTTCTCAGCAAATTTTATATGTATTATGTGCAATTTAATGTTTTTAGCATTGTAGTTTTCATATTAGCACCTCCAGTATTTTAAAATTTATGTTAAAAAATCAGAATCTCCAACAGGTATGATTTTTTTTTATGTATTTAATGCTTTCTTTCACCCTTCATTTTTAAAGTTCTTCATGCAAAAATCTTTTAAAAATTTAAGTTTGGGGGGGGGGGGGGGGTACGAAAAACTAAATGTATAGTAAATTTAAGTAAAAAAATTCAATAATAAAGGTTAATTCTAGGGGATAAGATATTTGGTAAAAGAGAATAAGATTATGTTTTTCTATTTTAAGTAAAGAAATTTGTATTTGTAAAGTATTAAAAATCTTAAAAGATTCATGTAAAAAGAAAAGAATTCAACTTTATAATATCCTTAAGTTAATATAAATTTGTTAAGTGAAGAAATGTAAGAAGTTTTTAACTTTAAGAAGTGGATAGTGAAGTTCAAAATCATTAAAGGCTATCCAGATGTAGTAATCATCACATATAGAAAAAAAAAGAAAAGAAACAGAAAAGAAAAAGAAAAGAAAAAAAAAGAAAAGATGTGGGGAGAAGCTTGAGGAGATGCCTAATTAAAAATTGGCTTCACTTGAATCAACTTAAGGAAAAAGACTTGGACATATTTTCTAAACTTTTGATTTGAATATTAACTTAATTATTAATAAAGTTTTCTGAAGTTCTTTTTCATATGAATTTCCTAAGTGACTTTAATATAACAAATTGTAATTTTTCTTGAAAAGAGTAGAGGATCAGAAACCTCAGACTTAATTACTGAATATCCTTACACCTTTAGTATTAACTAGAGTTATTTTGATTTTTTCTTAAGTAAAACTATTATATTTAGAGAACTAAAATATGAAAGTCTAAAAGTTAAATTCTTTACCATAAGTCATATTTACATGAGGATAAGTAACATTTAAGTTTGGGGGATTTTGATACACTGAAAATATATGCATTTTTAGACCCATATTTTTTACCGCACTTCAAAGGAAAGTATTTTTAATATTTTGTTGCAGGTTGTAGATTTTTAGGACTTGAATAAAAAAAGAAGCAAAAAGATGAAATTTGAAGTCAAAATTCTTATGTATTTGCATATATGACAGCTGAGGAAATACTCAGTGCTGACAGCGCCAAGGTCAACGCCGATGGCGTAGAACAACTGAAAGCTGGCGGATTTTCACTCAACGTTGACGGCGCTAAAGGCGGTTCATACTCCGTTTCTAGAAGGTTCGATGTAATTGGACAATGTTTGAAGAGTTTTTGGAGGCACCTCTTGGATAACCGACTTTGGGCTTTATTTGGGGTCGAATTTCATCAGAAAAGGGGCTCCTCTACGTTCATTTTTTGCTTTACAACATTCCACCATGCTACATTTCCATAATCCATCTTCATTCCACCACATATTGGAGTCAATTAGTAATTTTTCTTTCATAGTTTAGAGTTTTTGTGGTGAGATTTAGTGTGAAACTTTTTGTAAGAGTGTTGGAGAAGGAGAGAAGGAGAAAGTGAGAGAGTTCTTCTTGCATTTCTAAGAAAAGACTACAAAGGATTTGCTCTGAGAAAGAGTTCCAAATAAGTTTGTTTTTTTATTTAGTGTTGTATGAACTTTCTTTTATATATGAAATTTGTGTTTTATCGTATCTTTCTCATGAAGCCTAAGTAGTTTCCTCCTAAGTAGTTTCCTCTCTATCTTTCCCCCTACTCTGATATATTGAGAAATGAAGAGATAATATGAATGTGCCATAATTAAAATATAATATAAATTGTGATGATTTTTCAACTCTAAACTTAATTTGCTTTTTAATTTGGCCAATTGATTTGTTAAAATATGTTGTGAAACAAATGATCCGGGAAATGGAGTATGCATTCTACAACAGAGTGGAGATCAAATTTGATTTTATGAAGGAGAAATTCGTTCATGAAATTAAGTGCAAATAAATAGGAAAATATTCTTTGTTGGGTGTAGAATTGAATCTTTAGGATGACAGACTAAAATCCCCAATTTGGTCTTACTGTTTAAAAACTAAAGCGAGAGTTAGCATTCAGGTGAAGGGAAGTGAGATCTTTGGAGTGGAAGCCGGTATCCTCCTAGCCTAACCACGAATTTAGGGACTAAACCTAAGATTAACTAATGATTTTCTATGCATTGTATCAGGGTAGAGAATTAAAATTGCTCCTATTTGACACAATACATATTTTAAATATTTATCTCATCTCATTTCACCAAAATTTCATTGTAGTGGGAACGATGTTTTTTCACATAAGAAACCTTCATTACATAAACATAGTTAGTAGATTAGTAGTTATTTTTAATTTGCATTTCAGTTTTGCTAATATTTAATTAATTTAGTTTTGTTAATATCTCAACATTCAAAATTAGTGACAGTGATTTCGTTTGATTTTTTGTAAATTTTCTAATAAAATTTATCATTACAAATTTACACCTTCCCCATGGGATCGATATTTGGGGCTTAAGTAGAAAGTCTATTATTACTTGATAACGATACGTATACTTGCATAAAATTCCATTAGTAATTACCTATAATTATATATATTTTACACAACTTACTTTTCATACAAGGATCAAGTTTTTGGCGTTGTAGTGGTGTCAACTTCATAAATCCTTACATTAAAAAAATCAGGATCAGATATTAACTCAATTTTATCTTTTTCTACGAGTGTCACTCCCTTTAAGAACATCCTTGCAGAGGAGAGCATCCCCAAGGTAAGCCAGTAGATCCCTGGGCTCAGAATAGTACCCCACCAAGAAGTGAATGGAAACCAAAGGAGGATCCAAGATCATTTTTTTGGTCGAGGTATGAAGATAGTCATCCTCATAAGACAATAAGGGGATCAGACCAATGCAATAATTAGGGAGGTTAGATAAAAAAATTAGAGCTAGTGGACGACCCAGTACTATGAGAGTCTGACCCAATATTTTGAACAAGCCTTTGATGAGTTTGAGGGACCCCAAATCACTCCCTTGAGAGTGTCAATGATGGTTGTTGGACGACCCAGTACTATGAGAGTCTGAACCAATATTATGAACAACCCTTTGATGAGTTTGAGGGACCCCAAATCACTTCCTTGAGAGTGTCAATGGTGGATGTTGTAGATGCTATCCAAGACAAGGAATACTTTAAGCAAGCATCACCGATGAGAGTCAGACCTTACCTCTAGGCCGTTAGGAAGTGCTGCAAGTATTACTAGGACTAAGACCATGACACAGAAGAATGTAGACCCTTCTAGAACTTGATTAAGGAGCTCAGCAGGGCCAAAATGTAGAAGGAATTAACCGAGCCAAGGGCCTTGAATTAGAGGCACAGAAAGGCCATGATAAAAGATTCTCTGTGCGAACCTGTAAGGAAAATTGTTATCCATACCACTAGGATAGTCCCGGTTATCTTTAGAGGAGCATATTTCTCCTATCATGCCTCTCAAAAAAGTTTTAGGACTAGAGAGTTATGCAATGTTGCATCCACGTAAAGAAGGAGAAGCTACCTCCCATCAGATTCACCGATGATGATTTGTCTTTTTGTATAAACCCATTCAACGATGTTTTCATTGTGACAAATATAATAATCAAATTCCAAGTTGAAAGTATACTTATCAAAACTGGCAACTCAGTAAACATTCTATTCAAGTTAGTGTTCGATAAGCTCGAGCTCTAGTCTGACGAATTGGTAGTGTTGGTTGGTCCACTATACAACTTTTTGGGAGAGAGGAAGGAAGTCTTGGGTATTATTCCACTGACAGTTACATAGGGAAAGGGCGAGAAATAATCACATAGATAGAATAATTCTTGATAGTGTATTTTCCTCCCTCCTTGATGCGGTATGGATTTAGTCTGTTAATTTTACAAATATTTTTTAATATTACAAAATACACACAATAGATATTATAAAAAATATGCAAATTACTCCCAACAAAATAACTTCAATGAAAATAATTTTATCTTTTAAAAATCTTTGAACTGCCAAATCCCCTGTAAAAAATAACGCAAGTATACGTATCGCTCAAGTAATAAAGGTCTCTAATGGAGTCCTAGATATCGATCCCACAGGGAAGTTGGAGATGTCTTTAAATAAGTTCTTAAGATTATAATGTAAAGTATAATTTTAAAAATACAAAAAAGAAAGTGCGAAGCTTGAATATTAAGTAACAAGTGAATGCTAATTAAAATGTAGTTGAAAGAGAAAGTTAACTAAACTAAATGCTAAACTATTCAAAAGTAAATTTACAAAAATTAAAACTAAGATGTTGTGACGGAAAGTTCAAATTTAAGAAAGCATCCTTCCCCTTTACAATGAGTATATGGATTGTGAAGAAACTAAAATCATTTAAAAATATATATAAAAACTGTTTTGTGCCAAATAGGAGCAATCCTATTCTTTACCCTCTTTCGAGTGCATAAAAAACATTAACTAATCCAGAGTTTGGACCCTAATTCCGTCGTTAGGCTGGGAGGATACCAGTTGCCACTCCAGAGCTCCCACTACTCCCTCCCCTGAGGGCTAACAATCTCGCATCAGTTTTCAATCAACTGGACCAAATTGGAGATTTTAATATGTCACCTTAAAATCTTCAATTCTGCATCCAATAAAGTATATTTCCCTCTTTATTTTCACCTAACTCCATAAATGAAATAGTCTCCCATGAAATCAAATGTGATTCTCCACATGTTGATTGCAAAATTTTATGGACAGTTCTATCTTTCCCAAAATATCCTCTAAATTCAGAATCATGACATTTTTGGATAATTTCCTGAATTTCTTTATAAGACACATCATCTCATTACTAAATCTTTGCATTATTTATATAAATAAGGGTCATACTAAAAATAAGACTTTACATCTTGAATGGATTTATTTTCCTGTTGTTTTGTTAATCCATATGGTAAAATACCACTAACAATATAATTTAAATATCAACATGCTAAGGTATTTCCCATCCTTTTACAACATAAAGTTGTTCATAAGGAAAATTTTCATTAATTTCTTTTCCATGTCAAATATTTCTTCATGTTCTAGCGTAGATAGATGATCAACATTTTGATTATCAATCCCTTTCCTATCGACTATTACAAAATCAAACTCTTGCATCAGAAGTGCCCATCTAATTAGTCTTGTGAATGGATTCTTGATTCAGGGTGCTCTTATCACATAACACCTAACAAGGAGTGGTTTAATTCACACAAGTTAACTATTTCTAGCTCAGCCTATTTAGGTGATGATAGATGTTACAATTTTGTTGGTATTGGTGAAGTCAGAATTTAGATGTATGATGACACTTTTAGAATATTATGTGATGTTAGACATATTCCAGATCTAAAAAAGAATTCGATTTCAATGGGAACTTTACATAGAAATCGTTTTATTCCTAAGGCAGATGAGGTTAGGGAAACCATCAGAATTGTTAAAGGTGTACTGACTCTGATGAAAGGAAAGTTAACTATAGGTAATATCTACAAACTATTAAGGAGTACAATTATAGGTGGAGTTCATTTTGTGGAGTCAGATGATGATAATACAAAACTATGACATATGCGTCTGGGTCATCTTAGAGAACGTGGGATGGCAAAATTGCATAGAAGAAACCTGTTGCATGGTGTTAAAAACTGCAATCTCAATCTTTGTAAGTTATGTGCTTTTGGAAAATAGACTAGAGTCAATTTTATGACTGGAAATCACAAAACTGAAGAGATTATTGATTATGTGCATTCTGATGTATGGGGGCCTAATAGAGAATTGTCATTGGGAGGATTTCTGTATTTTGTTACATTTATTGATGATTTTTTCAGGAAGGTTTGGGTGTATTTTTTTGGGTGTATTTTTTGAAGAAAAAATCTAAAGTCTTCTCTAAATTTAAGCTGTGGAAAGCTAAGTTAGAGAACCAAAATGACAGAAAAATCAAGTATTTGAGGTATGATAATGACATGAAATACGCAGATTCACAATTTCAGAAGTTTGTTAAGGAGCATGAGATTCAGAGGCATTTTTCAGTGCGCAAGACACCACAACAGAATGGTGTGGCAAAAAGGATGAATAGGTCCTTAACTGAAAGGGCAAGATGCTTGAGACTAAATGCAGGTCTTTGATTCACCTAAATTATATATTGTTTTTATACACATTTTAAGCTTATTTTTTAGATATTGCACTTTAATGAAAGGTATTCATGTATTTTTCTTTCAGGTACAATCAAATGGATGAAAAATGCTATAAATAGTGAAAAAGTGTCAGATTTGGAGCAAAAATGATGAAGGTACAAAATTGAACTGGGCGCCTAAGCGCACATGACAGACGCCTAAGCGCCAGAGGCTAGCATCTAAATGCTAGGTACCCCGCGCTTAAGTGCCAAAAGTAGTTATTTTATGATTCATTAAATTTAAATGAATTTTTAAAGAGGAGTTTGAAGCAACCCTTGGTAAAAAAGTGGGAAATAGCTGAAAATAATTTATCTTTTAAAACTTTTTAAATTGTCAAATCCCCTTTAAAATCAAGGCAAGTATACTTATTTTTCAAGTAATAAAAGGCTCTAATGGAGTCCTATATATCGATCCCACAGGGAAGTTGGAAAATGCTAAAGTAATGTATGAAAATTATTTTATAACAAAAACAAAAAAAATAAAAGTAAAGTGCAAAATTTGAAAATTGACTACTCAGGTGATGTTGACCTCACTTTTAGTTGAGGTTTAGAATAAGCTAAACTAAACTAAATACTAAACTTGCTAAAGTAAAATTATGAAAATTAAACAAAGTTTTTATTGTGACAGAAAGTTCAAATTTAAGAAAGCATCATTCCTCTTTACAATGAGCATATGGTTTATGAAGAAATTAAAATCATTTGAATATA
>NW_018164452.1:76877-77663 GCF_001263595.1 Phalaenopsis equestris
ATATATAATTGTTTTGTGCTAAATAGGAGCAATCATATTTTTTACCCTCTTCCGAGTGTTATAAACAACATTGGCTAATCAAAAGTTTGGTCCCTAATTTTGTGGTTAGGTTGGGAGGAGTAGTGGCACTCCAGAGCTCCCACTACTCCCTTACCTAAGGGATAACAATCTCGCATTAGTTTCCAATCAATTGGACTAAATTGGGGATTTTAATTTGTCACCTTAAAATCTCCATTGTCACCTTAACAATTCTGCATCCAACAAAGTATATTTCCTTATTTATTTGCACCCAATTCCATGAATGCATACTCTCTCATGAAATCAAATGTGATTCTCCCTATGTTGTAGAATTCATATACTTTTTCAGAACATATGTTTCTCAACAAGTTTTAACATTTTAATTGGTCAGATCAAAAAGTAAATGAATATTGGAGTTCAAATCATCACAAATTATTAACATTTAAAACCATAGAAACAAAATTTATTCTTCACAAAACCAAATCTCATTGTAGGGAGAAGGATAAAGAAGACTACTCAGAATTCATGAGAAGGATATGATAAAACACAGATTTCATATATAAAAATATGTTTACAACAAAACAAAAGAAATAAAAATACAACTTATCTCACAATCCTTCCCAAGCAAATCCCTAGAAGTTCTCTCCAAGTCTTCCTCTCTTTACAATCACTCCCAATTCTCTCTTAGAAGTGTAATGAAGAAGAAATCTCTCACCTTCCCTCTCCTCCTGAAAACCTAGAAGAAAATCTCCTCTTCTCTCTCTATCT
>NW_018164452.1:77673-108222 GCF_001263595.1 Phalaenopsis equestris
CCTCTCACACCCCTAACAAAAAATCTCCTCTCCTCTCTCTCTCTCAAATGAGAAGTCTTCTTCTTTAAATGAGAAGTCTTCCTCTTTTATTTTAGGTTGCCTCCTTTGGAAAAGAATTCAAAATTTCCTCCAAAAGAACACTCTTTTGAATTCAAAAGATATTTCATTTGATCCTCATACATACGTATTGTGATATATAACCTTCCAAAGTGTCTAAATGCATTGAATCACTCCAATAGGTGAGTAGAACAAGTGTCCTTTTGAAATTCATACAAAAATTCATCTTGAACCACCTTAGTTTGAAAAATTTGTCCCTGGCGCATCACGTGTAAGTTCTCTATCAAACAGCACATCATGTACCGATCTGGCGCATCATGCACCAGAATTCCAAAATTCACTATTTTGGCTCCAAATTTCATCCTTTTTGCCATTTTTTCTCTAAATACCTAAAAATGATATAGCTGCAACAAAAACACAAAAATACCCTTATTTAAAGTGCAATATCACAAAAAATAAGCATAAACTATGTACTTAAAATAATATATTATTTTGGTGTATCAATAGCTCATGGACACAAAAATTCATTCAATTAGCTTTTGAAAGGAGGAATTTCTAGAAGATTCATTGAATGGAGACACATTTTGAAGAGACACCAAGGTACCTTTTGGATTTTTAATAAAGAAGACTTTGATCATCAAGAGAAGTGGCCAGCCATCAGCCATTAAAGCCATCATTCATCCAAGTCACCGCCGCCGCCGTTGACCATCTCCGTCGCAGCCACCGACCACTTTCTTTTTATTTTGAGTGTTAGTTTTGTATTGTGAGTGAAGGAATATAATTCAAAGGAACTTCAAGACATTTGGTGGAGAGGAATTGAGATAAGGATTTATCTTTGTGACTACACTTGGTTTTAATTTAGATTTCTTGTTTGTGAGCATGATTTCTACTTTTAGCATGATTTTTGTGAGCATGATTTCTACTTTTAAACTCATGTGTGGTTGTGTTTTCTACATGAATTCTGAGTAGTTTTCCTTATCTTTTTACTTAAAGTAATTAAGTATTTAAAAGACCTTATGTGAAGTATTAGACTTCAATGTTGGAAGAAGTTGTGATGATTTGAAACCTTGCAGCTCATTTACTTCTTGATTTGGCCAAATAAGATGTTAATACCTGTTGTGAGAACATCTGTTGTGAGAACATGGATGGTATTGTCTCAGTCAACAAATGGTTAGAATCACATATTGATTTCATGGATAAGAATGCAGTTCATGGGGTTGAGTTCAAATAAATAGAGAAATAAACTTTTCAAGGGTGTAAAGTTAGTGTACTTTAGAGTCACAGACTAAAGCCCTCAATTTGATTCATAGTCTTAAGTTTTGGTACGAGATGTTACCCCCCAGGTGGAGGGAGAACATAGAACTCTGGAGTGAGATCTAGTATCTTCTTTACCTAACTGATCTTCAAAACGATTCAAACTATAAATTAGCCAATATTCTTTATAACATCTCTAGTATGTAAAAAATATTATGAGCTAGAAGTTCTGTTGTATAAGTAAAAAATATTATTGTTCTTTATTTGGCACAACACATTTAGCATACTTATACAACAGAACTTCTATACTTATTACTCATTCAAAATAAGAAAAAAGATATTTTATTTATATTGCCTTCATCTTATAAATATTTAGTTAAGTTAATTAGTTGCTTACTTTATTTTTACTTTATTAGTTGCTTACTTTATTTTTATAAATCCAAAAATTACAAAAAGAATCAAATTTTCAATCCTATTATAACATCTTTAGTTCAAGTAAGAATATTTTGCTAAGTAGATATTTGTCATCGAAACTTTCTAGTTTTCTAAAGTGCATATTGCCAGTTTTTTCTATGGGTTCGATATTAGGGGCTTAATAAAAAAGTCATATATCACTCGATAACGATACGTATATTTACGTAGTATCCCATATTTAAATATTATAATATTTTCCTTCTATGCTTCATAGTGGAAAATTTACCTAGTTTTTTCTTGGGATCAATTTTTTGGCTTTGTTGCAAAATATAAATCATTATTAAGGAAAGTAAGCATATAATCACATACATCGCAATAAACATCTATACCGAAGAATCAACATCAAGTTTTTGCCGCCGTTGCCGAGGAAAATTACAAAATTTTCAAAAAGTTTTTAGAAAGCAAAATTTCACTTTAAGATTTATTATAGGAATATTGTAGTGTTGTTTTTATATAAAGTTCTTGTTTGTGTGTTTTTATTTTATTATTATAGTAATTTTTATTTGATGTATTTTGTTGTAATGTATGCGTAGTTCAGGTTCCACAGGACTTGTGCCTTACAATTCTGAATTAGAAAGAACTATTAGAAAAATTAAAAAAATTAAAAATTACTGAAAAATTTCATAATATGGCAAATCAAAATAATCAAAATGTTGAAGAGTTTAGACCTTTAAGAGATTATGCAAATCCTACGATGGATGAACTTCATTGTAGTATTCAAAAACCCGCTGTAGTGGCTAATTTGTTTGAGCTTAAACCCTCTATTATCCAAATGGTATCAAATAATTAGTTTGGGGGAGCACCATCTAAAGATCCAAATTTACATCTTGCCAATTTTCTTGAATTGTGTGCTACATTTAAATATGATGGTGTATCAAATGATGCTATAAGACTTAGATTATTTTCTTTCTCACTGAGGGATAAAGCTAAGATATGGTTACATTCATTATCACCTGTATCTATTAGAACTTGGAGTGATTTAGCTCAGAAATTCCTTGCTAAATATTTTTCACCATAAAAAACTGCGAAACTTAGAAATGCTATTACATCTTTTTGCCAGTTTGAAGGAGAATCCATTTATGAAGCATGGGATCAATTTAAGGAAATTTGAAGAAAGTGTCTACACCATGCTATACCACATTGGTTAATAATTCAAACATTTTATAATGGATTTGCTGGATCTCTTTGATCTATTATTGATGCTGCTGCTAGTGGTTCATTGATATCAAAAACATTTATGACACTTATACTTTTATTAAAGAGATGGATACAAATAATTTTTAATGGCCTTCTGAAAGGGTAAATCTTAAGAAAGTAGCCAATATTAATGAAACTGATGCTTTTGAAATGTTAGTGAATCAAGTTACTACAATTTCAAGGAAGTTGGATCAATTTGGAATGAATTTTTCTTAACCAATTTCCATGATTGAAGAAAACTCATTAGGCCAAATGGTAGATTCTAAAGCATCATTAGGAGACTTTGAATGCCATAAATAACAAGCAGAATAACCCATATTCAAATTATTTTAACCCAGATTGGAAGAACCATTCCAACTTTAACTGGAATAATACTTCAGATGGTAATAATCAACAATGGGAAAAAAATCAATTAAACCCATTGGGAAACTAGAAAAACCAAGGGAATAATAATTATAGACCTACTTATGCTTGAGGTTTTAACAGTAATCCACAATTTAAGTTGAAGAAGTTGTCTATATAAGAAGTGATGTTACAAATGAGAAATCAATTACAAAGTCAAGGAGCTACAATTAGAAATATTGAGAATCAGTTAGGACAAATAATAAATTTATTAAGTAATAGATCTCAAGGAACACTTCTTTATAATATAGAAGTAAATCCAAAAGACCAGAATAAAGAGCAAGTAAAAGCTGTTCAACTTAGAAGCAGAAGAGAATTGGAAGGTAGAGTTTGAAAGGAGATTGAAGTAGAGAGATAAGAGATTGAAGAACCAAAACAGGACGCTCTGAAAAGTTTAGAGAAACCTATTTCTCCACTTAAAGTTGACTTGTAAAAACTACCACCTTCATTTCCTCAAAGGCTTCGACAACAAAAGTTAGATAAGCAATTTTTAAAATTTCTGGAAATTTTTAAGAAGCTTACGATTAATATTTCATTTGCTGAAGCTCTAGAACAAATGCCAAGTTATGTGAAGTTTATGAAGGATATTCTTAATAGGAAAAGGAAGTTTGAAGATAATGAGACTGTTGCACTTGGTGAGGAGTGCAATGCTATAATTCAGAAAAGCTTCTTGAAAAGCATAAGAATCCTGGTAGCTTTACAATTCCATGTGCAATAGAAGACAAATTTTATGGGAAAGCTTTATGAAATTTAGGTGCAAACATCAAACTTATGCCATTATCAATATTTAAAAGACTGGGATTAAGAGAAATAACCCCTACTACCGTAACTCTGCAGTTAGCAGATCGTTCAATAACATATCGTAAAGGAGTTGTAGAAGATGTCCTAGTGAAAGTGGAACAATTTATCTTTCTTATTGATTTCATTATGCTAGATATGGAGGAAGATAAGGAGATACCAATCATTTTAGAGAAACCTTTCCTAGCCATAGGAAGAGCAATGATAGAGTTGAGTTGAAGTTACTTCCTGAGCATTTGAAGTTACTTCCTGAGCTTGAGTTGAAGTTACTTCCTGAGCATTTAAAGTATGCCTTTTTAGGTAATTCCTCCACATTACCTGTTATAACTTCCTCAAAATTAACTACAGAAGAAGAAGAGAGTTTGATTAAAACTTTAAAGAATTACAAGAAAGCTTTTGTATGGACAATTGCTGATATAAAAGGAATCAGTCCTTCAATTTGTTTGCGTAGAATTCATATGAAAGAGAACTACAAACCCAAGTCGGATCCTCAAAGGAGATTAAATCCTATTTTGAAAGAATTTGTTAAGAAAGAAATTTTAAAGTGGTTAGATGCTGGAATTATCCATCATATTTCAGATAGTACATGAGTTAGTCTGATTCACTACATTCCTAAGAAAGGAAGAGTGAATGGGACTTTAAATGAACGTCATAAGTTAATACCAACAAGAAAAGTCACAGGATGGAGAATATGTGTTGATTATAGAAAATTAAATCCCACCACTAGGTAAGATCATTTTCCACTACCCTTTCTAGATTAAATGCTGGATAATCTAGCTGGATATATTGGTTATCACCAAATACAAATAGCTCCTAAGAATCAAGAAAAAAATAATTTTTACCAGTCCATATGGTATATTTTCTTTTAGAAGAATGCTCTTTAGTTTATGTAATGCACCTGCTACATTTCAAAGATGCATGATGGCTATTTTTTGTGATTTAATTGAAAAAGGGATTGAAGTTTTTATGGATGATTTTTTAATGTTTAGAATTTCATTTGAATCATGTTTAGAACATTTATCAAAGGTTCTTAAGCACTGTGAAGAAACAAATTTAGTCCTTAATTGAGAAAAATACCAATTTACGATAGCAGGAGGAATAGTTTTGGGACATCAAATTCAAAGGGACATCAAATTTCAAAAAATGGTATGAAAGTAGACCCTACAAAAATTCAAGTGATTGTTAGTTTAGCTCCCCCAACAAGCGTGAAGGAAATTAGGAGTTTTTTAGGACATACTGGATTCTATAGGTGATATATTAAAGACTTTTCAAAAATTGCTAAGCCTCTTTACCATTTACTTGAACAAGATGCAATTTTTAATTTTGATAAAGAGTGCCTAAAAGCTTATGAATTAGTAAAAGAAAAATTAGTCGCTGCACTAATTATTGTTTCACCAGATTGGGGAAAACATTTAGAATTGATGTGTGATGCTAGTGATTGTGCTAATTGAGCTGTTTTAGGACAAAAGAATGATAAGATTTTTAAAGTTATCTTCTATGCTAGTAGAACTCTTAATGAGGCTCAAATTAATTATCCACAACTTAGAAGAGTTGTTAGTTGTAGTATATGCTTTTGATAAATTTTCAAATTAATTATCCACAACTTAGAAAGAGTTGTTAGTTGTAGTATATGCTTTTGATAAATTTAGATCATACTTAATTGGAACTAAATGTATTGTGCATACAGATCATTCTGCTATTGAGTATTCAATGAGAAATAAGGATACAAAACCAAGATTGATAAGATGGATTCTTCTTTTGCAAGAATATGACTTCAAAATAGTAGTTAGGAAGAGAGCTGAGAATCAAATTGCTGATCATTTGTCTAGGTTTGAATTATAGAAGCCACTCAGTTTTGAAAAGAAAATTGATGGACATTTTCAAGAAGAAAAATTGTTCAATGTTAATGAGTGGCGTGTTTCATGGTATGCAGACATTGTGAACTTCAATGTTAGTGATATTATACCCTATGGAATGACATACCAACAATAGAGGAAATTTTTATCTAAAGCTAAGACTTATTTTTGGGATGACCCATTTTTATATAAACAAGGAAATGATCTAATTATTTGAAGATGTGTACTTTTAGAAGAAACTTATGTAATTATCCAAAAATGTCATAATTTTGATTTTGGGGGAAATTTTGGTGCTGATAAAACATCATACAAAATTTTACAATATGAATTTTATTGGCCTACAATCTTTAAAGATGTTAACGCTTATATCAAAACATGTGATTAATGTCAACGGGCAGACAATATTTCTAGGAGGAATGAGATGCCCTCAATTATGTGTTAGAAGTTGAGATATTTGATGTTTAGGGAGTAGATTTCATGGGACCATTTATACCATCTTTCAGAAATTTATATATATTGTTACTTGTAGACTATGCATCAAAATGGATAGAAACTATTGGCTTACCTCGATGTGATGCTCAAAGTATTGCAAAGTTTTTAAGAATGAACATATTTTATAGATTTGGGATGTCGAGAGTAATCATAACTGACGGGGGAAGTCAGTTCAGAAATGCAGTAATGGAGAAGTTATTAAAAAATATCATATTAACCATAGAATTGCTATTGCTTATCATCCTTAGAAAAGTGGGTTAGATGAATTATCCAATCGTGAAATTAAAAGAATATTAAAAAAATCTTTGAATCCAACCAAAATGGATTGGCTAGTCAAACTTGACTATGCTTGGCGGGCTTATAGAACTGCATACAGAACAGAACTCCAATAGGAATGTCCCCATACAGGCTAATATTTGGGAAAGCGTGTTCCAGTTGAACTTGAGCATAAAGCATATTAGGCTATAAAATAATTTAATAACAATTTAAAGGATGCTGGTGAGAAAAGATTATTACAATTAAATGAGCTTGAAAATATGAGGAATGAATCTTATGAAAGTGTTAATATTTGTAAAGAAAAGATGAAGATGTGGCATGATCGAAGAATTCTTACTATAAACTTTCAGCTAGAGCAACAAGTTTTGCTTTATAATGCAAGATTAAGATTATTTCTAGGAAAACTTAAGTCCAGGTGGATGGGCCCATTTTTTGTGATGAAAGTTTATTCCTATGGAGCTGTGGATATCAAAGATACTAAAACTAATAAAATATTTAAAGTGAATGGTCATAGGTTGAAATCCTACTTTTTAGGTGACCAACTTAAATTAAATGATTTTATGTTTTTGGGTCAACCAGAATAAGCACTGCTTATGTCAGGTTGACGACGTTAAACCAAGCTCTCTGTGGGAGGCAACCCATAGTTATCGGTGTGTTTGTTTTTATTTTTATGTTGTTGTGTGTGGATTATTCAAAGACCTTAAAAGATGACTTAACATATTAGAACGTGTATTTAGACGTTAAGTTGACCTGTGCTAAATTGAGCACCGACGCTTCGGTGCTTAAGCGCGGTGCTTAAGCGCGGCAGTTAAAAAACATGTGCGAATTTTAGTTTTTAGATGTTTTAACTAAGATTTGGTTGGCTCTAACGAGGGAGACAGTTTTAAGATGTGCCTAGGAGTTTTAGGAGGAGTTTAGAGCTTATAAATACAAGGGTATGAGGAGAAGTCTCACCACACTTCCATTTAACCCTAAATTTTAAGTGAAAGAGTTAAGTGAAAGAAAAAATGTCATCTTGGGAGAGTGATTTGAAGAAAAAGAAGGAGGCAATGAGAAAGAAGTTTAATAGTCAGAGTGCTCAAGAGTTATATAACAGTTTAATAGTCAGAGTGCAAGTTTAATAGTCAGAGTGCTCAAGAGTTATATAACAGTTTCCTCATCGTTAGTATAGAAGGAATAACAGATAAAATCACTAAAATTGAGGCTGTCGTGGCTTCAATTAAAGCAAAAGTGAAGGAAGTTAACGTACATCTGGATCATATGGGATGGCAACTTAGGATGAAGTTTAGCCATACCAGTTTTATAGAAGAAGCGGATAAGGCTATGTATTTGAAGAACAAGTGGATTGAAGAAGATTCAACCAGAGTTATTAACCATCGTCTGTTCTTTCAGATTTACATTCTAAATGCTGTAAATGCTGAAGGAGATAAAGGAGGGACTATTGAGAGGCCAGGATTCATTCCACTGACTTGAGAATGGAATTAAGTTCACGGTTTAGTGTTTATGTGTTTAATGTTTATTTCTATTGTTAAGTTTGTTTAATATGTTTTTAATGTTAAAATTGTCCAGTGTTTGTGTTAGGAATTTTTTCATTCGAGACTATTTGGATTGAGAAGTTATGTATTAAAGATTTTTGCAATCATTTGTAAATGAATATAAGTATTTGTTTGTGAGAAATTACATGTTATTTTGCGTTGTATTTAATTAGTTAAGATTGGTGAATATTGAGTAAGAGGAGAGTTGGAAGGTAAGAAAATGGTTATTAAAGAGTTATGGACCATGTAGGGATGGTTGACTTTGGCTAGGAGTGCATTTCACTTAAATAAAAAAATCAAAAATTGTGCACTAGCGCCTAAGCGCCAAGACCACACGCTTAAGTGTTTCTTAAACTGAGAGACGAGCGCCTAAGCACCAAACCATTTGTGCTTAAGTGCCAGTTCACGAAAACTGGTTCACGAACAGTTTTAAGTGACGATTACACCATTACCGAACCTCGAATTCATCTTCAACCTTGGGCTATTCATGATTTCTAATCTTGGACTCACCTTTTCTTAAGATTTCTTGGTAATTTGGAGAAAAAATTGTTAGATTTGATATCTTTGAGGTAAGATCTTCACTTCTATGTAAAAATTTTTTATTTTCACCATGTATTTTGAACACATTCATGAGCTACTCAAGAATCACTATTCATGGTGAAAATTTGAGAAAAAGCTATGAAAAACACAAGGATTTGTTAGTTTAAGCTTTAAGGAGTTAAATTTAGTTATTTAGAGTTGAATTTTATACAATTTTTTAGAAATGACACCAAGAATGAAGAGGAGCAAAGGAAAGGGACAATTCGATTCAAGCAAGTTTGTTAGTTTGAGAGCTCAGGATCGATACAGTGAAACACCGCAATCAAGAAAGTTGATTTGTGAGTGGTGTTTTAAAAGTCCGGGAGGAGCTATTGAAGATTTGATTGTTCCCTGCCAGTGGGAGCATAGTAGTGATTTTTGTTGTGCGGGAGTTCTATGTGAATCTCCCTGAAGTTGAAGAAGGAGTCAAGGTGAGGGGGAGGACAATGCCTTTTTTACCAAAGGTAATAAATCAATTTTATCATTTGCCCCCGAGCACTTTGTGTTCCTTTTCAAATTATAGTCCTGCTGAGGAGGAGCTAGACGAGATTATTTCATCCTTGACTGATGGAAGTGGGCTTTGGAAGATTACAAATGAAAGAAGAATTAACTTTTCTACTTCAAAGTTGGATGCCACTACAAAGGCATGACACTATTTTATTTTATTTTATTTTTGCTCGTTTAGTACCTACAAATCATCTTAGTGAAGTGACCCGTGATCGAGCTACTTTGAACTATTGCATATAACAGTTCAAGCCCATTGATATTGGAGCTTTGATTCATGGAGTTATTACTAGTTCTGCCATCGTTGCTACTACTGCAGGTTTGAGATTTGCATCCTTGATCTTTTCTTTATGTGAGCGGGCTGGAGTTAGATTTGGCAGTTGGGAGGAGATCTTGCAACCTCTTAAGCCCATTATCAATGTGAATGTAAAATCTTATTCACATCATTCCATTTTTGGCTAGAGAGGAGAACATTCTAGTAGTTCTGATGTGTTGACATCACGAGCTTCTACTTCACATGCTTCTACATTGCGAGGTCAGATTTTTGGATCTGATTCCCAGTCATAGCTATTGGGAAAGATTTTAAATAAAGTCATTAATACCAATGAAAAGATGTCAAACTTAGAACATTTTGCAAAGCATATGGATGGATATATGAAGATACATAGTGATTATGAGGGTGAATTCAATTTAGCTATGGAAAACTTCATGAGAGGTAACCAGGATGTTGTATTTCCTCAGTACCCTAGATATCCACCATACGAGCTTGTAGCTACTTGGCGTAGTGATGATAGTGATGCAGAGGATTAGGATGATTAGCTTGGATCTATAGTTTTGTTGGATTTTTAGTTTGTTTGTTGTTGTGAAATGTTGATAGTGCAGGTATTTTATACTTTTTGTTATGTTTTCAGTTATGATTGTTGAGACAGTTAATTTTTGTTTTATTTTATTGGCACTACTGTGATGTCTTTATGTTTTTGTGAGCAGTTATTATGTTTAGTGGTAGTAATTATGATAACTGTGTTGTTTATTGTAGTTAGTTAGTTTGTACTGAACTTAATTCTGGATCATAGGTTTAGAATATAGCTAACCTTTTACTTAAAAGCTGCATGTTTAAAATTTTCAATTCACTACCAGATATTTTTCTTTATGTTACAGTCATGTATGTTTGTTAGTGTGTTTGTTTACTTTTATGTTGTACTCCACTGCATAGAAGTCTAATGAATCTCTATATGTTAAGTAAATTAAAATTTAATCAATTTAATTTTTACTTCTGTTATTAATTTTTCTAATTGCATATTTAGGATATGAAAATTCCTATAAGCATGTTATTTTAAATTTTCATTCTTGTCAATATTTATATATGATGCTAAAAATTTTTATTTCTATTAAAAATTCAAGTTTGGGGGAGGATAAAAAGTTTTCTAAAAAACTTAAAAATTTTTTTGTTCTCACTTTGCTTCAAATAAATTTGATTTTGATTGATGAAAAATGATCATGTATATGAAGTTATATTAGGGAAGTAAAATTTTGAATATAGAAATGAGTAAGAGAATTTAGTTAAAATTTATAGTAATAAAGAAAAACTTAAAGTTAAAAATATTTAGTGTGAAAAATGCTAAATATAGTGTAACTATCTTTATTAGAAAAAATTGTATTTTTGAAAAATTTAGAAGATTTAGATTTTTATTTTCAAAACTTAAATTTCTTTTATTGAAAGTAATTTTCAAAAACTATTATTAAGTTTTTAAGTGAAAGAAAAATATCAACTCTTTGCTTTAGGAAAGAAAGAGTCGGATTCAAATTCATTAATGGCCTATCCAGATATAGTAATCCTTGTCTGAGAAAAAGAAAAAGAAAGAAAAAAAAGAAAAAGAAAAAGAAAGAAAAAAAGAAATAGAAAAAGAAAAGAAAAATTGAAAAAGGGAGGAGAAGCTTGAGGATTAATGCCTAATCGAAAATTGGTTCCACATCAGATCTTTTCATAGTATAAGACTTGAGAAACTCTTAAGCTTAAGGATATAATATAGTAAGTAAAATTATGCTTAATAAAAATTTTTAAGTGGAGAAGATAAAATACCTAAACTCTATATTTGAAGATTCTACAATACTTCTGAATTAGATAAAAACACATATTTTCATATTTCTTAACATTAAAAATTTCTAAACTCTAGTTGGTCTCATTTACTAATATTTTTTCTAAATTGGACTACTATATTTCTACATCAAAATTTTAGTAACTATTAAAGAAACTCATATACATCATTTACTTATTTAGTTTTTAAAGATTGAAGGGTCACTTGAGGACAAATAACATTTTAAGTTTGGGGGATTTTGATAGACCTAAAATATACTGTGTTTTTATACACATTTTTTTGCCTATTTTTGATATATTATGCTTTAATGAAAGGTATTTGTGTTTTTCTTTCAGGTACAATCAAATGGATGAAAAATGCTAAAAGGAGTGAAAAAGGTCAAATTTGGAGCAAAAATGATGAAGGAGCAAAATTGAACTAGGGTGCCTAAGCGCCCAGGACAGACGCCTAAGCGCCAAATGCTTGCATCTAAGCACCAGGTACCCCGCGCTTAAGCACCAGAAGTATTTATTTGATGATTCATTGAATTTATATGAATTTTTGAAGAGATGTTTGAAGCAGCCCTTAGTAAAAACGTGGGAAAAACCCCATGGACCCAAAAATTCATTCATTTGGCTTTTATAAGGAGGAACTTCTAGAAGATTCATTGAATGGAGACACATTTTGAAGAGAAACCATGACACCTTTTGGATTTTTATTAAAGAAGACTTTGATCATCAAGAGAAGAGGCCAGCCATCAGCCATTAGATGGACTGCCATCAGCCATTAAAGCCATCATTCATCTAAGTTGCCGCCGCCACCGCCGCCACTACCGGTCACTTTCTTTTTATTGTAAGTGTTAGTTTTGTATTGTGAGTGAAGGAAGAGAATTCAAAGGAACTTTAAGACATTTGATGGAGAGGAATTGAGATAAGTGTTTATCTTTGTGACTACACTTGGTTTTAATTTAGATTTCTTGTTTGTGAGCATGATTTCTACTTTTAAACTCATGTGTGATTATGTTTTCTTCATGGATTTTGGGTAGTTATCTTTATCTTCTTCCTTAAAATGATAAGTAATTAAGTATTTAAAGGAAGTTGTGTGAAGTATTAGACATCAATGTTGGAAGAAGTTATGATGATTTGAAACCTTGCACTTCATTTAATTCTTGATTTGACCAATTAAGATGTTAATACCTGTTGTGAGAAAATGTAAAATTCTAGATGGTATTGTCTCAATCAATAAATGGTTAGAATCATATATTGATTTCATGGATGAGAATGTAGTTCATGGAGTTGAGTGCAAATAAATAGGGAAATAAATCTTTCAATGGTGTAGAATTAGTGGACTTTAGAGTGAAAGACTAAAACCCCAAATTGATTCATAGTGTTAAGTTTTGATACGAGATGTTAGCCCCTAGGTGGAGGGAGAAGAGAGAACTCAAGAGTGAGAGCTATTATCTTCCCTACCTAACTGGTCTTCAAGAATATTCAAACTATAGATTAGTCAATGTTCTTTATAGCGTCTCTAGTAAGGGTAAATATTATTATTACTCCTATTTGGCACAACAAATTTAGTACTTATTACTGATTCAAGATAAGGAAAAAAATATTTTACTTATATTGCCTTAATCTTACAAATATTTAGTTAAGTAAATTAGTTGCTTACTTTATTTTCATAAATCTAAAAATTACAAAAAGAATCAAATTTTCATTCCTATTATAACATCTTAAGCTTAAGTAATAATATTTTGCTAAGTAGATATTTGTCATCTAAAGTTTCTAGTTTTCTAATGTGTATATTGCCAGTTTTCTTTGTGGGTTTGATATTTAGGGCTTAATAAAAAAGTCCTACATTATTTGATATGATACGTATACTTGCATAGTTTCCCATATTTAAAGATTATAACTGTATTCTTCTTTGCTTCATAGTGGAAAATTTAGCTAGCTTTTGCTTAGGATCAAGTTTTTGGCTTTGTTACAAATAGGAATCATTATTAAGGAAATTAAGCATATAATCGAATACATCGCAATAAACATCTATACCAAAGAATTGACATCAGGCTTCCTAAAAGTTTCTGGGCAGAGGTTGTGAATATGACATGCTATCTCCTCAATAGATCACCTCGGGCATTGTTAGTTGGCAATGTTGCAGATGAGCTATGGTATGGACAGGTAATCTAGTTAATTTCTATCATTTACAAATTTTTGGTTGTCATGTTTATGTGCATGTAACTGGAGATGAAAGATCAAAACTTGATGCAAAATCTAAGAAGTGCATCTTTCTGGGATATAAGAAAGGTGTGAAAGGATACCAGTTTTGGGATCCTATTGCAAAGAAGATGGTGATCAGTAGAGATGCAGTTTTTTATGAACAGTCAATGTTGTAGCACAATCAAGACAAGGTGCAAGGGAACAATTCCAGTTAAGATACAGTGCAGATGGATCTAGAACAACATTTAGTAGCAACTGAGACAGTTGAATGTTCAAATCCAACACTTAGTGATTCTAATACAGATAATTTGCAGAATTACAATCTAGTCAGAGATAGATATAAACACACCAATGTAAATCCTCCTAGTAGATTGGGTTATGAAGACTTGGTGTCTTATGCACTTCTCATCAACAACGATGATTCAACCACTTTTCAAGAAGCTATATCACCAGCCAGGAGAAAGAGAAATGGATGTGTGCAGTGGTTGAGGAGATGGAGTCTTTGCAAAAAAATTACACTTGGGAGCTAGTTCAGCTTCCTGAGGGAAAGAAGACCATTGAGTGCAAGTGGGTGCACAAAAGGAAACCAAAAATATCAAAAAAACAAGGAAAAAAGTTCAAGGCTCAACTAGTAGCAAATGAATTTTCATAGAAGAAGGGGATATATTATTATGAAATCTTTTCTCCTGTGGTCAGACATAATTCAATCAGTGCAGTGCTTGCATTAGTAGCTATTTGGGATTTGCATTTGGAGCTGATGAATATTAAAACTACTTTATTGCATGGTGATTTGGAGGAGCAGATTTACATGAAGCATCCATAAGGGTTCACTCAACCTGGACAGAAGCATCTGGGTTGCAGATTAAGGAAATTATTATATGGGTTGAAACAGTCTCAACGAAAATGGTACAAGTGGTTTGACTCCTACAAGATTCAGATTGGCTATAAGTGATGTGAGTATGATTGTTGTGTTTATGTGAAGAACTTTGATTATCGTTCTATTATTTTTCTGTTACTGTATGTTGACAATATAATGATCGCTGCAAAGAATATGAATGATCTTCATGGTTTAAAAGCTTTATTGAGCCAGGAATTTGACAAGAAAGACTTGGCTTCTATGAAAATCGTGTCTTAAGATAGATACAAAAATTGATGACATGGCAAAGATTCCATATTCCAGTGCAGTTGGCTACTTGATGCATGCAATGGTATTTACTCATCTTGATTTGGCTCATGTTGTTAGTTAAGTCTGCAAATACATGTCTAAACCTGGAAGAAGACATTGGAAAGCTGTCAAGTGGATTTTCAGGTATCTAAAGGGTACTGTAGAACATGAAATTATTTTTGGCAGTAAACAGAATGATTCTTCAGTTGCGGGGTACATTTATTCAAACTGTGCAGGTAATTTGGATGACAGAATGTCTACAACTGGGTATGTGTTTATTCTTGGTGGAGCTTCTATATATTGGAAATCAATAATTTAGTCTATTGTGACATTATCTACAACTGAAGCTGAGTACAAGACAGTAGTTGAAGCTGCAAAAGACGCCTTATGGCTTACTGGTCTAGTAAATGAAATAGGTGTTGAGTAAGCTGATAGTTAGAGTTCCATTTATCTGGCTAAGAACCAGTTGTACCATGTGAGAACCAAGCACATTGATGTCAGGTATCACAAGATCAGAGAATTGATTGCTTCTAATTTCTTCTGGTGAGATACTGTTGCAGAAGGTTCATACTGATGAAAATGCAGCTGATATGTTGACTAAGCCGATTACTATTAACAAGTTCTTGCTTTGCTTGGACTTGTTAAATGTTTGTAGTTGTTAGAGAAGTATGGTGGCCAAACCCACTTCAGTGTGTAAGAAACTCCATGATGTATTTCTCCTAAGGGTCTGGATATTCGCTAAGGTGGAGATTTGTTAGGTATGATTCATATACCAAATAGGGACATATGCTGTCCAAATCGCAGAACGATACATGGGTAATTCGAGAATTACATATTGTACTCAGGATTTTCTCTAGGGTTATATATAGGCATGTTTGTAACCCTAGGTTATTCTATCATGTATCTTGTAATCATTTTTTTAGAGTTGAAAGAAAGCCGCCGCTATGCTCTTGAGGACGTAGGCATCTTTGCTGAACCTTTTTAAATTTTTGTGTGTTCTTCTGGATTTATATCGATTCTTGTTTTTTCTTCGCCCTAATTTCTCAACAAAGTGGAAAAAGAAATCGAGGGACAAGGGAAGTTCCAACTGCCAGAGAAAGATAAAAATTGTCATGATGTCAGTTAAGGAGTTGGGCATCACCTGTACCATAATAATGTCATAGTAGTTGAAAATTGATTAAATCTCATGACAAAGTAGTAGCCCTAATCTGTCATTGAACTGGTCTACATAGACAACCAGACAATCCCCAAATGTGTTGAACAACCTTGTCTTTCTTCGCCTGCCTAAGAACTACTGAATCATTGAAGACAAAAGGCCTCTGAAGAACATCTATTTGTCTTGTGGTTACTATAGATAAAACACTAGAGGAGTTCATGTCGAACAACTTTGTGGAGTATTTGAGAGCCAAAGCCAAAAATCCAAAGCAAAAGGAAGTGTAGAATGTCGAGAGAGAAAAAGATCACTCAGAAAAAAAGATAGTGAAGTAGGGTTCTTCCGAGCCAGCAGACCCTATTTATAGTACATCATGAAAAGTTGAAATGAATTTGGGATAAAAGGGTCTTCTATCACATTGTACCACAGGAATGGAGTCACATTTTACAAACATTATGATATGAAAAAATTAAAACTTTCATTTAAGCACATTATTTTTATTTACAATATGGATCCTCCCGACAACAACTTAACAGTCAGAAATAAAATATCATATAAAATCATTGATTGCCACCTCAGTTATATTATAACAGAGAAAAGATAGTCATCAATATACTAATTGCCCTCCAAACCTGAATCTATCTTCTCTTTCTATTTCAGATTGAAGACAGAAGACCGAAACATCTCCCTCATCGGAAACACTTCAGCTCAAAGTGCCACCACTTCATCTTGGAGAATGGACTCTTCGGAATGCATCATAGGAAACTCTTCCTCTAGTTGTTCCAGCCACAATCCCCGAGGGCGAGAGCGATCAGACTTCCAAATTGGTGAAGCCTCAGTCTCACAAAGCTGTTGTCTCATCAAGTCGAGCGGCTTTGACAGGTTGACTGCCTCAGTTGGGTCAACTACATGAAAAATCACTACCTTCTTTGGTAGTCCTCCAAAATTTTTGTAACTCTTAGTAGACCCCAAACTAGTGGCAGTTCTGCTAGTGCCATGTTGCATGGAGGGAGGGGTATCAATTCCCTCATTAGATGGCGAGCTCAACATCTTATGCAAGTCAGAGATGCTGAAGGAGTAAGCTCCCTCCTTATCTTATATTCCACCTATGGGGGAATGGAAACGACTCTAGAGCATCCACCAACAGAGGATCATGAGCTACTTTCTAAATTGTCACCCTCAATTCCTTCGGCTGCATCACCTTATTTGCAGGCTCTTATTGCAACCCTTCCTCCAACATAGAAGGGTCCAAGGTGAAAGTTACTAGTTCCGTCGACCTACCCAGCAGATGGGTCATCCCTATCAACCAACGTTTCTTAATAGGGAAACCATGCTCCCTCACTTGGGGCCTCTCTATAGGGTGGCCAGAAAGCAAATCAGTTTGTCACCTGGTTCAAGAAGTCTCGTATCAGCCACAAGAAGTTTCTCTGGATGCACTCTCTTAAAAAAGGCCTTCGTAGACTGCTTCATCACATGGACAACCATCTTTTGTTTATCCTAACCGAACTTCTCCATTTAGAGAGGGGGCCACTTTCTATGATCACCAAGAAAAAGATAAGAAAGGTTGACTTGCTTGAAGAAGACTGAGATAAGAATTATTTTTTCCTCAACTCTCCACATTTATAGGGGTCTCCATACGAAATTCTAGGATCGTTAAATTATTGCGCATTTAAAAATCATGAATATCAACAATTTTTTTAAAATTAAGATTTCATTATCCTTACCACAAGTAATTTTATGAAGGAGTAAGAAAATCAAAGAACTAAAATATGAATATCAACAATTTTTTTAAAATTAAGATTTCATTATCCTTACCACAGGTAATTTCATGAAGGAGTAAGAAAATCAAAGAACTAAAATATGTACATCAAAAATATGTTAGCATGAATCTTAAAGAGAACTAACGGCCGACAAAAATGATAATGTAGTTGATCGGAACTAACCAAAAGTAGTTCAAGGGCCTTTGTCTATCCTGCTAGCATCTACAGGCTGGGAAGAATATAATCCATAGATGAGCATAATTCAGCCCCATCCATTAAAGTTTATTGGCACAATGCTCAGGCTAATGAATCCACCAAATATTTTTAACCAAGATGGGCGAATAATGAAAATGAATCGGATCTAAAACAGTCGGTCATGGGTCTTGCGGTCCTCCTTTCAGTCATAGCTACTTGAGAAATGGCCCAGCCAACCAGCCGTTCTCTCATACTCCCAGCAAATGGGCGCTCGACCCAAAATTTGACCAGTTGCATTCCCTGGCTCCCTGCTCCATCTGTCCGAACACCATGTGACGCTCTCGACCCTATAATTATGCATTGACCAAATTTTTCGAAGGTACAAAATGTAATTAGATACCCCCCATTACTATTAATAGGGGTGCATTTCGTAAATAAAAATCGTGTAATTTTACGGTCTCCACTCTCCTCTTTCCTCTCTCCTCTAACTCGTGCTCTATTCGTTAGGCATCTCTCCCTGACAGTTTTGGATTCAACATATCCTAATAGCTTTTTGTTTCCATGCAAATTCAGGTAGCAAAGAACTGTTAGGAGGCCACTGAGGCTATCGGAGGCCATTGTGAGTGAAGCAAAATATGAACGAACCCAACATTTTTCAAGAACGGTGTTAAGTATCCAGCCATGCACGAATAAACAGCGATTCATTAACTAGCACAAAAGAAAATAAACTTTTTGATTCGTCTTGTCAATACCAAATATGCGAGCAGAGTACAAAAATTATTTATAAGTGCTTTGTACATATACAACTTGTTCTTTTTATTATTACAGAAACGCCCTCTCTCTGCGCCTCTGCGCCAACTATCCCTTTTATAGCTGCATGCTCAATAACTTTAAATGTCCCTTCATCCTTCCTGAGCTCCTCATTCATATAATATTCATTTGCAAACAGAAGACATACTTCAGGCACCATAACCAGCACCGAAAAGCAAATCCATGGAACGAAAATGGCATCAAGCTTCGGCGGTTGCGGCAAAGATACGAAATTATAGCTCGTTTCTCGTCCATAGTATTCATATTAGTTTGTATTATTGTCACACATGTTTACAGAACAATAATAATGATCGAAGTGAGCCCCACCGCAATACAATGACATTGGCCAGCGTTAAAATCGGTGGAGCTCACTTGACACGTGACGCCCCATCATTGAACTCTGAATGCATCCGAGTCCGAATGTAATATCTTTTCGAAGTAAAACGGAAAGATGAGAATAGCTTCCGGGAAACTTATTTATTTGTTTAATATCTAGGATCAAGGAAAAAATAATTATAGAGACATCTTCAGGTGAAGACTCAGGAAAAAATTAGCTTAGGATTGAATTACATTGATTTGGCTCAGGAAGTCAAATAGTTATTGCTGTAGCTATGATCCACTGGCCAAATAATATATTTGAAAATTAATTTGGCTCAGGAAGTCAAATAGTTATTGCTGCAATCTGCAAGTTATGTTGGTTGAGAGGGTTTAGTTACCGTAGCTATGATCCACTGGCCAAATAATATATTTGAAAAGTAAATTAAGTGCAGGGGAAGAAATTTTTTGTATGCTGAGAATTTGAAAGGATAAAAATATGAAGGCTTAATTTAGTTGTACGAATTTTATTTTTAGTAGTCTTGAAATATATTAGGATATGATTTACTTGTAGAAGACCACAATACAAAGCCAATGTATGTAGCCTTTTGCTGTTATCCTTCGTCTTGGTGGCATAGTACGCTCAAGTATCTAGATTAGATAGTCCTTTTGGATGCATAGGCAATATCTGCTGACATTGGTGGATGGGGGTCATATTAAAAGTTGTAGGATTGTTTTATCGGTTCTCCTCTTGGTGTTGGAGGCACAACCAAAGGAGATTGTAAATAGTAGCACATGAAAGTAAATAATGATATTGAGAAGGATTGATCAAGTATTTCCTATGTCAGTTTGGTTATATCAAGGATTGGCATTAATCTCATATATTTCTTGCTTCAGTAGTGGATGCATTGATTGGACATTTACAGGAAGATGTATGTTGGTGTCTGTTTTTCACTTATGATATCCTTCTTGTGGATAACACTAGAGAAAGAGTTCAAAAACAACATGAATTATGGAGGTTTGTAATAGAGTCTAAAGGCCTTTGTTTGAGTAGATCCAGAATTGGATACATGGAATGTAATTGTAGTAGTATTAGTTCTAGTGACAGAATTGCAACCATGAGTAACCAAATCATTATAAGGTGTAAATGTTTTAGATATCTTGGGTTAATTTTTGAAAGTGACGGGGATATTGATGGGGATGTTATTAGTAGAAATCAAGTTGGTTGGTTGAAGTGGAGGAATGCATTAGAACTATTCTGCGATTGACAAGCATCGTTTAGATTGATAAGAAAATTTTACAAGATGGTGGTGACATCTGCAAAGCTCTATGGCGTAGAATGTTGGCCTTTAAAAGCAAATCCTAAAACAAAGCTAATTGTTGTTGATATGAGAACACTTAGGTGGACGAGTGGGTAGACACTTAGAGACAAAATGTGAAATGAATATATCCATGATAAGGTTGGTCTCACTACAGTGGGGAACAAGATTAGAGAGAGTCATCTTGGATGGTTTCTTCACATTAAACTTTAACCATATTTTGATCCTATAAGGAGAATAAACGTTTTAGATTTGACTCATGTTAAGAAAGGCAGAGGTAGACCTAAAAAGACATGGGCATTTTGTATAAAAAATGATCTTAATCCATTAGAATTAAACGAAAATATGGCACTCAGTAGAATGTAATGGAGAAAAAAGAATCATGTAGCTGACCCCACTTAGTGGAATGATGGCTTGTTGTTGTTTTTATTCTTAAAGATGGCCATTTTTGTGTTAGAAAAGTTGAAGGAAGCACATCCTATGGATGACGATAAAATTAGCCCTGAGGTTTTGGACGACAGTAAAGATGATTAGGAAGGCACCAATCTTTAGATATGAGGCATACATGCACAAAAAGGTCTTATGGAAAATTTCAGAACTTCAAGGAGGTAGATGAATCCTGACAAATAGATAATGGAGGCTACTAAGTAAGGCATAGCCAATCCATCCACTAGAGGTGAAAGTAATGAAAAAAAGAGGCATTGAAAGAGATCAAATATGAAGATTATAATTAAACCATATGAGCCAAGAATACTTGTGTATGGCTCTTTAGTGATTTGCTGATAATTTTTCTTATATCATCTAATAATCTGGTGAGTTATTAGCTTTAATTCAATACTAGTTTAAAAACCATGAAGATTAAGGTTATATGATATGATGTAGTTCTCACTTAAATAAGGACTTATGATAATAAATATAACAAGTTGAAAGGTACAATGTCATTCCAAGATCACATTGTCTAGTAAGTTCATTTATTATTCCTTATGGTATAGTTAATATTTGTTTGATTAAAATTTAAGAAGCTAGAAGAACATTAACAATAGGGGAAAAAGTTATTTAAAAGTGCATCTTATACCATATCAGCAAGATCATAGGAGGGTAGTTCTTAGCTTAGTTTAGGTAACTAAAAAGTGGACATTTTGAAGGTAACACCAAAAATTCATTATTTTTCATACATATAAGTAAGTTAGATTTCCACTTAGCGACAAAAACATTAATTTCATGAGAAATGTAGTTTTTTTGGCATTGTATTGTATATTTTATAAATCAAACTATCCACAAGCCAATTACACTATTAAGGCAAAACCACTGACAACCTCATAAAGTAAGGGTTACCTCTTGTCAAATGTCATTGAATAGTATTGTCAATTCTGTACCCTCACAAGGTCCTCGATTCAGGAGATACGATACTATACTGTCATCCTAAATTTATCACCAGATGCCTTTGTCATCATCGCCCATGCCACCAACACATCCTACTTATATACCAATCTGATGGTCTATATAAATTTCAACTATTCAAATATCTCCAATTTGTAAGGAGAGTTTTGGCATAAAGTTTTAAAGACCAAACACTTGGGCATTGAATATTACTATAGAGTAAGTTGTTGCGAAATAATTCTCACTAATAAGTGTTATTCAATGGGGGCTTGAATCATATCTCGAAGAGTCTTTATGTTTTGAGGATGATTTTCCTCAAGAAATCATAATAAGCACTTTTGTCCTATGAAATATCCTAAATCTTGTAAAGGTGCTCAAAGGGAGACTCTAAGGAACTTTAGAATCTCTTGGACTATTCAAAGTTCATTTGGTCTTACCATATTGTTAAGTTGATAAACTCATGTTAAATTAAGAGTTATATTAGTTATGCTTTAAATTATGTTGATGTCTTAGCCAACCCATGAGTAAGGAAAATAATAAAATTTTAACGTTGTACTATGAATTATTTAGGTAAACATCCCTGACGGTGTGCTTATAACATTAGAGAATCTTACACTCTTTACTCTTAATTATGCTTGGGCTTGTAGTATTTTTAATATTTTTCATTATCACTTATATTTTATTCTTTAAATATCCTTCAAATAATATTAAACTAAACTTAACTCGTGATCAAGCTTTTAAGGCTTAACTATAAACTTGTAATGTTTGAAAAGTTTTGCAAAGTGTGCTTAATCTTTATTGAAAGGATTGGATTTTGTTTGACCGTTGGTTGGGGGCCCAAATTACTGACTTGTTGATCTTCTAACTCATACACCTCACTCTTGGATCATCCAAATCCTCATTTCTTCCTACAGATAACAATTCAAATATTTATAATTTTACCCATTTTTAGAATACATGGGATTGTCGACGGTCTGGGGCCTTGTATCTGCCCGATCCTTTGTTCGTAATGATCTGATCCATCCGTTTTGAATACATGGGAATGGACAACATCGGGTCATCATCCCAAATGAACTATAACCCAAGAACCCTTCATGATCTAGGGTTAAGATCTCACTCAATTCTCAACTAACTTCGATGGGGTTTGTTCCTAAAGCTTCATCTCATCATAAAGCTTCATCTCAATGAGACAACCAAATCTATGTGGCTAAATGAGCATAAATTATTGAATCTCTTCACAAAAGCTCAAATCTAGACAAAAATTAAGGATTTTTGAGTTGTACCTTTGGCCAGGAGGTATGCCCTCAATTGGATTTCTTGAGAAGCTTCCCCTTGACACCACGAACCTCCTCCAAGTGTTGATTTACTTTATGGATGGGTCTACATATGACTTATACCAAAATATGGAATGGATTTAGTCTAGCACTATGGTAGAGGTTGTGTGAGAGTGTGATTTTTTATTGGAGAAGTGTTTTGGAGTTTGGGGAAGCTTTTGGAGCAATCAATTTAAATTTTGTGTAGTTTGGTGAGACGACTGAAAAAGTCCTAGTTTTCAATGGAGAAATTAGGGTTTTGTGGTCAGCTTAGAGGCGTAGGATTAACGAGGATGAGCTTTGTATGAGTGTAAGAGTGGTTTGGAATGATTTTGGTAGGGCTTCACAAAGGTTTTTTGCACTTGTCCAATTTGGTCGTGGAGTTGGTCTACTTATAAACTAAGCAAAGGGGGAGGGGCAAGGCTCCAATTAGATGATTAAAGGCCGCTTATGTGGAGAGGAGACAGAGGCAATGGTCTAATGTTATTGGGGCTCAATTTTGAGTTTGCCCCCTTTAGGTTGTTCTCAGGTTTGGGCTTGCCACTGGCAAAATGGGGTGGTGGTGCTTGGGTGGTCACCATCTGATTGTGGGAAGTTAGTGGTGGAGGTTGATGAAGCCAATTGGGTAGGAGCATGGGTAGATGGGTTGGATTGAAGTGGAATGGGTTTGAGGTGATTTTGGGTCAACCATGGGTTTGAGTCATGTAAATGGTCTTGACTCACTTTTCATAGTATTTAGGGATGATGGCCATTATGGGGGCTTGGTTAGAGTGAGTCATGAGAGGGGTTAAGTGCTTTTAGCAACTATAGAAAGTAGGTTCTCATTTCTCCATAAATGACAAGGTGGCTCACATGAGGCTTGTACATGGCTTCATGGCTTTCATATGGCTTGGATGAAGCCAAGTGTCTTGCCCATGGCTCAAGCAGCATTAAAGTAGGTGGGTGAGAAATCTAAGTGTTGAATGGGTTCTCATGAATTCTATTTTTAGTTGATTAATCATGAAAGTTTTGGACCATCGTTTGATCAAATTGATTATGGGGGCTAAATTTTGTCACGTGGGCTTGGATTTAAGAAAATTTATATGTTTGGTTTAGATTAGTGGGCTTTAGGAGATTATCATGAAGGGCAAGCTTTGGAAATGGGTTATAAGGAATTGATTTTCGGCTTTGGGTTTGGATTTGATTTATGGTTAATCCAAATTGAGAGTATGAGTGAGAAGAATTAATGCAGTGATAACAATCATGAAGGGTGGCCCATAAAGGTATCAAATTTGGGGTTTGAAGGTAGGCTCAAATTTGTTTTCAAAGAGGGGTCCAATTGGTCTTGAATTTTGTTTAAGGTAGTTTTATAAGTGTGGTTGAGTCATGTGTTTGTGTGGGGGTAATGTTAATGTGAATGTGATGTAAATTGTGTGTAATATACGGTGGTTAATTTGGTGGATTAGGGTGATAGTCTATTTGGTGGAAGGTTGATATTGAATGTAATGTGAATGCAGGTGCATTTTGGTGGTGATGTTTGCGATGTGCGGTTTGTGTGTTAACTATGTATAGGGCTTGCGACATGGTGTATGTGAATTGTGTTGGGTGTATGAATGGTCAAGCCACACATGGTCTCCAAATGAGCTCATAATCCTTTAGGAACTCATTTTTTAGCTTCAACATGTTGGTCTTAGTAATCTAACCCAAGAACTATGGACTTGAGACCAGCCATGTCAGATTTTACAAAAGAGTCAAAAGGTGGTTGGAGTTCTTAAGTGGGGCTAGTCTCCTCACAAATCATCTAGGATGGTCAATAGGAAAGCCCTATGACTAGATATTAAGTTCCAGAGGAAGAATTTAGACCAAATCAAAGATGAGGTAAACAAATGAACCCTCAACATGTATGGTATGCTAAACAAGCACATCGTGCGTATTGGTGTTGACCAAAGCGTTCAACGGTACCTAAGAAGAAGTTTAAGCAAAAACAAACATTAGCACAAACTCAATTAGAGATTTAACTTGAGTTTGGAGATTTTAGAGCGCTTTTTAGGGATTTGAAAAGGTACCCCATAAGCCTCAAGTGTAATCTGGAGCTCATGTTTTAGAGTTTTTTTGTTCATGTCTTTCTCATGTAAGGGATTTTTATGAAGTTTTAGGATAATAACTATCAAGACTCCTTTCTAGGAATTTGATAGCAGTGACTAATTGATTTGATGTTGTGGATATTTTAGACATAGGGATTTGATTGTGAAGGAAAGCAAGGGGACTCATATCAAACTCAATAACTGATCGAAGGAATCAGAATCCTTGCACCAACCCTAAGATGATGTGACTGTATGGAATTAGAATCCTTGTTCTAACCCTAGAAAGTTTTGATTTTAAGGAATTAAAATCTCTGCACCAACCCTAGAATTTTTTGATTATGAGGAATTAGAATCCTTGCACCGACCCTAATATGTTGTGATTGTATGGAATCTAAATCCTTGCATAAACCTTAAGATGTTGTGATTGTAAGGAATTAGAATACTTCCAATGACCCTTTGATGTTGTGATTTTATAGAATCAAAATCCTTGCACCAACCCTAGAATGTTTTAATTGTAAGGAATCAAAATCCTTGCATTGACCTTAAAATGTCATGAGTGCAAAAAATTTGTGGATTGATTGTGAAAAATTTTTGGAAGGAATCAAAAACCTTGCAACGACACCAAATTTTCATGCTTGTAGAAAATTTGTAGAAGGAATTAGAATCCTTGCACTGACCCTGGAATGTCATGTGATTGTAAAGAACTATTAGAAATATTGTGAGTATATTTGTGGAATTTGAGAGGTTGTAGGATTAGGGACAATCATGAGATTTGTGGAAATGTAGGAAAAATGAGAAATGTGAGATTTGTAGAAATTATGGGATTCATGAAAATTCTAAGATTTGTGAAAGTTATGGGATTTGTGATAGCTTTGATTTGACGATTGTTTTAACATTTCAATTTTGTTTTATTTCCTTGTCTCTTCTTTTCTTTTATTATCATCAATTTATTTGGGGTATCTAGTTTTATTTATTTGTTTGGTCCTTTTGTTGTTTATCATTATCATTATTGTTTATTTTTTGTTTCATTTTTTGTTCATTGAAAGGTTTTAGAACTGAGGTGAGCTCGGTCCAATAACTCCAAATAAATCGCACAAAATAGTGATTTTGAAATATTCTCATTTCCATTGAATTGTTGAGGATAAAATAACTGTTGTTGATTTATTTTTAAACATGATATCGTAGTACACAATCTAAAAAAGTCACTTTTTCGTACAAAATAGATTAGAACATAATAGTAGTCTTTCTTTGTAGATTACAATCTTTGTATTCATGTCTTTTTGTCTGCTTGGTTATCTGGGGCTTGGGGAGACTAACCTCACCTCCTAAGCCATTCTCCCAAATGAAATTTCTTCTGAAAACACTTAGAGGTGTTTTGTTCCCAAATATTCATATCTCCAAATATTGTAACCCTTATAAGTTCGGTTTTGCTCGGTATATGGTGCCTTGCAGTCTTCCATCTCTTAGAAAGTAATTGATACTTTTCTCGGTGGCACTTCTAGACTCAGTGTTTTGCCAAATGTGTTTTGTTTCCCTTTAGTATCAAAATTCATTCAATTGATAGAGGGATCTCTACTGACTCTTGGAATTCACCCAGGCTAATTATCAGTAGTTCTCTTCCGAACATGACGTTGCATTCTCTAATTAAGGAGACTATGCAGAATGACCTCAAGAAATCATGGTGGTTTATATGGGTGGAATGCAAACCCCCTCCTTGTAGATTTTGATTATACAATTGTTGAGTACACAATCTGCTAGTAAGCTTTGCCAAGAAACCATTCTCTTGATCATCCTCATTATTATTGAAGGTATTGGGATCCCTGAGGGGTTTCCTTCATTGTCGCGAGTAAAATTATACTACCATCCTCACTGAATGATGACCCTTCCTTTGCCCCTCATCCATTTTAGGGGCTCTAAATATGTCATTTTCTTCAAACGGTCTGCCAGGCCTCTGTCCCTCAAGTCAAAGACCCAGTCCACTATATTATCTGCTCATGTTCAGAAAAGATGCCGGTGTGCAATTTCAATCCTTCTAGGACGTTAATGTACTTTCCTTGCATTCTTTCAAAATGCTCAAAGTTCTATTTTTTGACTTTTTGAAACCTCTCCTATTTGTTTCAAGAAACGATCTTTAGTTTTCTCGGCTTAACAAATTGTGGAACATACGACTCCACATCCAGGTGCTCTTCACTCTTTTGTACAGTTGGGGAAGTAGCACATTCTTCTCATTATGTGTATGGTTATATTGGCATGTATTCTAGAAGAGCATGACCTTCAGTAGAATTTGACGGTAAATGTTCTATCACAAACGAAGGTAAAGTATCCCCACGGACTGCTCAAATATTTCCCTCTCCGGGACTGCTGCGGTATGCTCTGCAAGTGATCTTCTTGTCTGTCTTCTCTCCAGCTAGTAAAACATTCTATGCTTGTGTTGATTGTGATTTAATCATTGTGTATGTGTCAGAGGTGCCTTCCTATGTCAAAATCATAGACCTTATCTTGCCATCTTTGATGTCATGACTATTGTTTGTCGAAGTATTTTCTATGGTCCTCAACTTCTTCTTCTTTACTGACTTGTAAGTTCTTCTATTCTTGAATTTGAGTATGAGTTGCCAACAATGTAATTCTTCCTTGCCCACCACACTTAACATGGGCCCTTTGTATTCCTTCTCGATATGTTTAAAATCCAGGTCGATGTTGATGACAACTCCTTCTACCTGCCTATCTTCATCTAGTGTGAGTTTGATTCCATTTTTTAAATAGAGAATCAGCCTCTGGCCTGACATTTTCTTGTAGAAAATAGGAGAAAACTCAGTGTGCTGAATCTTAAATTGAATTAGAATGATATGTTGTTACTACTTATGTAGAAATTTTATTTTTCTTTATCAGTGTCATCATCATTTTTTTATTTTATACTATGTTTATTTTATTAACTTTGTCTTATTTTATTTTTAGCTTTTAATTGAAGTGTTTAGTGAGAATTTTATTTATTTTGTTGAAACATTTTATTAAAAACCTTCTTTCTTCCAGGACTGAGTTACAAAGATTTATCACATCGGTGCTTCGAGAAGCAATTTTTTGTTCAAGGAACATCACGAGGTGTTGTACTTCTTTAAATATCATCCAGTTATCGGTAGCATTTCTCCTTCACCCTGGCATTCTACTAGTTGGTAGGATTCCCAATAGTAAACTCTTTCAACCACAAATGATCCCTCCCAAGTTGGTTCAAAATTTTCTTTTATTTTATGGTGTGCAAGAATATGTCTTCTTAGGATGAGAACCAATTTGTTGACCTTGAAAGTTCTTGGGCAGACCAGCCTATCGTGGGCTTGTATCATCTTTGCCTGATATAGCTCCTAATTTTGATGTGAAACCAACCATTTTCCTTTGAGACATTCTAACTCTTCTAGTCAGAGTGGCATTGTATTTTGTTGTAATCTTGTTTGTTACTGCAACTCCAAGTGACAAGAGTTGTACTTCATGAAGAAGCACAACCTTGGACCCATACACAAGAGCATATGATGCAGAATGCATAGGAGTTTTGATCATTATTTTGTATGCCCATAAAACTTCAAACAACTGTTATTGCTATCCTCTTTTATTGTCATCTAAGATCTGCATGAGTGTTTTGTTGAAAACTTCCTCCTATCCATTCGCTCTTGGGTAGTAAATTGTAGAGTACCTCTAATATATGTTGTGTTGTTTGATGAAATTATTAATCTTAGTGCATCTAAAAGTTGAGTCGTTATCTGACTTGACTCTTGTAGAGCACCAAATTTATGCAAAACCTAGATTTTGAAGAATTACAAGACATGGTGAGCTTTGACTTCCTTCGACCGTAACATTTCAACCCATTTTGAAAAGGAATATGTTGTTGCAAGGATGGACTGATATTCTCTCAAAGATAAGGGTCTATAGGACCCACTATATTTGTGCCCCAAAATTCAAATAGACATGACACTATTGTCAAATGCAGCACATTTGGAGGTTGGTGTAGGACCACTCCGTGTACTTAACATTAGTGAGAGTTCCTAGGCACTCTCATGCAGCCTGCCATTACTACCGACCAGTAGTAACCCAATCTCTTGATCTTCTTTTTCATCTTTGGGCCTAATTAGTGGGTGCCATAGAGTTCGAAGTGCACCTGTCTGATGATTTCTTAAGCTTTTGATCTGTTGAGCCATCTTAGCTATATTTGATCGAAGGATCTTCTGTATAGAATGTTGTCTATCAAAGCATAAGATAGTGCTCTCTTTTGTATAAGATATGCTACTAACTTATCATCAGGAAGCTTCCCTGTCTATAAGTAATATATGAACAGATGTCTCCAGTTTGTCACTATTCATTCATTCTCTAATTTATGAAGGGTATCCATGTCAATATGAGATAGGACTTGACATCCCTGTATCGTTAAGTCGATGGAATTCTCTTGCTGGTAGACGAATTATTTAGTGTCCTTTGCGAGGGAATTTGCTAGAGCATTCTCTCCTCTTGGGATCTTGTATAACATTATATTAGGAATCTGTTCCAACAATTTCATTTTGTACTGGAAATACTGTTTTAACCTTAACTATAGGATTTTGTATTATCTAGTCACTAATTGAATGACTGGCTGTGAATCATTGTAGATGTCAATGTTTGTTATTGCCATTAATATTGCCAATTCTAAACAGTTATTAAGGCTCATATTCTACTTCATTTTTTGTAGACTCTATCAAATGGTAGAAATACTGCAACATTCCTCGCTTCGGTGTGATGAAGATCAACACAACTCCTAGCTTGTCGGGCCCTATTGTCTGTGACTCTTTATCTTCTTGTGATGATGAAGCTTCATTGAACTACATCTACCAAATTTTGTCATTGGGGTCCTCTATGTTCATTTCTTACTCATCTAACGTCTCTTCATTGAGGGGCGACTAGGCCAGTAGCGGGTGTGTAGTAAGAAAATCAGCCAAGATTTGTCCCTTAATGGTGTGAAGTGGTACAAATGTTATATCAAATTTAATAATATCATCGACCATCTTGAAAACCTTCTAGAAAGTTTTGTCCAAGTCATCAAGTACTGCAACAGATTAAACTTCAAGATAAGTTTGACCTTATGAGAAAGCATGTAATGTCTAATAAACTTTTTGATAGCGAAGATCAAAGTCGAACATTGCTTCTCGATAGATGGATACTTTACCTCCAAATAGTTCTCTCTATTTTTGAGGTGTATGATTCATGGTCTGCAGCTCCTGAACTACACAAACAAATCTAGAAACTTAACTAATAGGATAGATATCAAATGCTTTATAAATATTTTTTGGTATTTTAAGTTTTCTTATATTATTATTATTATTATTATTATTATTATTATTATTATAT
>NW_018164452.1:116810-117046 GCF_001263595.1 Phalaenopsis equestris
ACAACATAGAGTTAGGACCCCCCCCCCACCCCCCTCCGAACTTTACTTTTTTTGCTCTTCATAAATGTCCTCACATGCATTTTAAGTTTGAGGTGGTGGAACGTGAAGACTCTCCAGGTACGCTTTCACATTTTGTAGTACCGTCTTTCTTCCGTCTTTTCCTTGCATGTTTTATGCTTGCATTTACCTACGTGCATGAAAACAACATAAACTTGCATGTTAATCATAATCATAAC
>NW_018164452.1:117979-131188 GCF_001263595.1 Phalaenopsis equestris
GTTCTCCTCTGGATCCATGACAACCCCTAGTTCTTCCTCCTTTGGATTCTACAATAAAATGTTCGAAATTTGAAACAATCCCCTTTCACACCTCTACGTCCGATCTCATTGAAAAGTCCTACCCTTTGAAATTCCTTGAAGATAATATTTCTTGATTTTTATCGAGAGTCTTCTTAGGTAACTTTGGTCATTTAAGATGTAATTAACTATAGGGGTTTGCCCTTATAGAAACCATGTCCGAACCCAGCTTAATATAAACCCTATTTAATCCTTTATATTAAATAGGGGAACTTTTCGGCAAATACAAAGGTTTCGCAGACCAAACGAAAGTCATACTTTCTTAGTTTATTTGATCGAGCCTCATGCTCAAGTCATGTGTTTATCCTTCGGGATAGATACGGGATTTGAGGTACAGTGCTCTTTCATTTTAAACTATGAAAATTATGAGGTCAGTTTGATTTCATACTTCAACGTCCTTCTAAAGCGGGCGACGTGATTTCAATTCCGACGACCGACAATTTCTTACGGGCAACCCCACAAACCAAGCCGAAATAACGCCGACATTCATATACATGCATAATCAGGATAGAATGACAACATAAGAAAATAAATCTAGCCTAAAACATGCATGCAATAATATTAAACTAAAAGGAAATATATTTACTGTAAAATTTCATTTTTTTTTCCTTCCCCCAAATGTTCTTCAATTCATATAAATTGTAACATAAACACACAAACAAGATAAATGAGGTCAATTCTTCCTCCATCTCATCACATCTCACTAACTTACTTCTAACGGAATCCCTACTCAAATATATTGGGTGCTTATAAATGATTTTATAGATTATAATCCCAAAGAGAAGATTATCCCTGATATATTGGTTCTCGAGCACCAACATCAGACATCACCATATCCCAATAATTAAGCATCTCTAGTAGTTATAAGTACAATGTAAAATCATCCATAAGTTACTCATCAAATTGGTTCGCGACTCCTATCAAATGAAAATAAAGTCCAAGAAAGGAAGTAACAAAATTGAGATGGAATTATCGCTGTAAAAATTCATAATGTCTTTTTTAAAACTCAAGTCCGGGTGAGACCCGAGTTGTAGTGTACTCGTCAATCCAACTACAACAAGAAAACATACAAGTCTAAGCATAATAAGAATTTAATGAATCATCTCCCTCATGACACAAAAAAAGCAAATCAAAATACTAACAATCCAAACATCTACCAAACATCAAGCAAACAGATCAATCCACACTAAAGCAAACACAATACAACACTAACAATCATGACTCTTAAGCATACTAAATCAAACCACACAGATAACTACGAGTTTCCTCCCATAAAGAGTTTTAGTTTCACTTAAAAAATATTTTAAATTAACATATTACCACTTAAGTTATGTAAATGAAGTGAAGGGGGTGTTACTCATCACATTAAACCAAAAAAAATTCTATCATGAAACAAATTTTCCTACTGATGCCACTACTTCATATAAAAGGAAAAGACTAAAGAAAACTACTCACAAAGAATGAATTAAACACGATAGAAAACTTCATTAAATTAAAGCAAATCCACTATAAAGTGTTTACAATAATTACAAGATAATGAAGAACATAATACTTAGTTTTTTCCCTTTAAAAGAAAGAAAAAAATCCCTCCAACAAAGTTTCTCGTTGATCAATGTAATGCTCATATGATTCCCTTACACATGTCTCTCAAAATCCCTCACCAATCTCTCTAGACATGGTGGAAATCCACATTTCCATCTCCTCTCTAAACTCGAGCAGAAATTCTCTCTAAAGATCCCCCTCTAGCCACATGAGAGGTGCCAAGCACCTCTTTTTAAAGAGAAACCAAACACCTCTTTTTTCCAAGAGACACAACTCTTCACTAGAAGAGACACACCCTTTCACTCTAAGAGACATAACTCTAGAATTTCCAAGTGTCTAGATTCATTGAACCACTCCATAGGGTGTGCAAGTTGTTTGAAATCTTCTAGAACATCCTAGAATAGCCCAAAATCACCCAAAAACCACTCATTAACCATTTCTCACGCCTAGGCACAATCTTCTCTATCGTCTAGTGTTTAGGCACCAGTTTTGGGGGCCTAGGCGACACCCTGCAGGTTGTCCACCATTTTGCCCTGTTTCGCCTCGTTTCACCTCGTTTCAGTTTCATTTCACTCCAAATTGTTATACCTACAAAATATGCATGAAAATAAAATTTTCTTAAAGTATAATTTAATTCAAAAACATGTGATAAATGTAAAGGAGATTAAGCATAGAAAGTCATATTGAAATGTGTCAGGTCAGAATTTTCTTCCTTGCTCGTTTTGACTCCAAATTACACTGTTTTTTCTTCATTTTCTCCATAAGTCCATTTCTTGTACCTGGAAGCAAAAACATGCAAAATATCTTCTTTGAAAGTGTAATATCATTAAAAATGAGTTTAAAATATATAAAGAAAGATAGTCATCTTTTAGGCGTGTCAATATGTTTCTGCGTCCTTCTGCAAAGCAGAAAAAATCAAGCTTATCTGCAACACAAAGAAGTTATGTTGGATCTTTACCACAAATAATTCAAACCTAAATATTTGGTACTGGACTGCACATGGTGAGCAATAATCAGAAGTTCAATTCGATCGAAGAGGTGCCTCAACAAGTTACGACCCTCCAAAAGAGGAATATGATATTGGAACATACGAAGAAATGATTCTTGATGTTCATAGAACTCAATTTGTTGAGCGTGTTACACTCATAAGTGAAAAACATAACAACCAATTACAATAGTTATATAACTTATTAAACACTGCACAACAATCTTTATGGGATGATTGCACTACACATATGGAGTTATCAGTGGCACTAAGAATGTAGAGCATTAAATCTGATTTTAACTTGCCCATAGAAGTATTCAATCAAGTTGCAACATTATTAAAAGAGATTAACCCTATAGAGAATTTAGTTCCAAATGATCTATAACTAAAAAGTTAGTTTCAAAGTTAGGGTTACAGATTGAGACGTTTAATTGTTGTGTTAATGGCTACATGATATACTGAAAAGCTAATGCAGTCAACACAACTTACCAATTTTGTGGTGCAGATAAGTTCAAATGAAGGTGGTGAAAGAGAAAAAATTTAAAAAGTATTCCATATAAGCAACTCTTTTATTTTTCTCTCATACCCTGGCTTTAGTGATTGTTTGCTTATATGCATACAACTTCTCACATGACTTGTCACAATACTGAATCTGTTGATACTAGTTTGATGAGTCATCTGTCACATGGTGAAGCCTGGACATATTTTGATCATACTTACCAAGACTTTGTAGTTGAAACAAATAATGTTAAACTTTGGTTATTTGCATATGGATTTACCCCGTATAGTGACACCGCAACCCCGTACTCATGCTGGCTAGTAATCATTACGATGTACAATTTTCCCTAATATGTGCATGATTGTGACATTCTTGTTTCTAACGTTCATCATAGCAATTCAACATAGCCCCATGGTGAAAATTGCCATCTACTTATAGCCTATGATTGAAGAGCTTCAAATTTTATGGGAGATGAGTGTGCTTACTTATGAAATCACTATGAAACATAGTTCTTAAAATGAGAGTGGCTCTTATGTAGATAATTAGTGATTTTTCTACTTACGAGATGCTAGTTGGTTCGAGCACAACCAGAAAATTGGCTTGTCCTTACTATATGGATATGTCGAAGGAATTCACTTTGAAACATGAAAGAAAAAATAGCAGTTTGACTGCCATCAATCACTTCTAGGTTGTGATCACCCATTTAGAAGAAATAGAGATGCATTCTTCAAAAATAAGTTTGAAAGATCAAGTCCACCCACCAGAATAACTGGAGTCAAAATATTACAAATGATTAGCGACGTACCAAAGATCACCAAGATGCCAGAGTTAGCTTCAACTCATCTTCTTAATTTTGGTGTCACACACAACTGCACTAAGCGAAGTATTTTTTGAGATCTTCCATACTAGAAGACTAATCTGATTAAACATAATCTCAATGTTATGCATATTAAGAAATTTTTTTTTGCTAACATATTCAATATTGTAATGGATATCAAGGGTAAAATGAAAGATAATGTGCAAGCTAAAATGAAGTTGAAATAGTACTGCAAAAGGAGGACATTAGAACTTCAAGATAAAAATACAAGTAAATTAATAAAGCCCAAAGTTGCATGTTGTCTTACACTAGATCAACAGAGAATAATATTTGAGTGTGTGAATTTTCTGATATTTTCCAATGGTTGTGTTTCAACTTTGAGCTCTTGTTTTGAATTGGGAGTAGGGAAGGTATTTGGCTTGAAGACTCACGTCCATCATATATTTCTAACGTGCTTATTACCTATTGCATTTCTTGCACTTTCAAAGCTGGTGCTTGATCCCTTGATCGAAGTTAGCATAGTCTTTAGAGAGTTGTGTCTGATTGTTGGTTCATTGAGACATTTTGATGCTACTATTCTCCAAATACTATGTAAGCTTGAGCGGTTATTTTCTTTTGGTTTCTTTGACTCTATGGAATATTTGCCTATACATCTATGTTATGAGGCTATATTGGGGGCTCAGTGCAGTACATATGGATGTATGTTTTCGAGAGGTATATCTTCCTATGCATACATTGAGAGCAAATTTTTATTTCATACTAGATAAGCACCATATTCAATGTAAAATATCTTTGTGCTATAGAATTAAAAAAAAATGAAAAAAACTATTGAGAGTAAAGCACATCTAGAGCAATTAATTTGTGAACCATATTTGTTGCAGAAGACGATAACTTTCTTATCATATTATTTTGAGTAAGGCCATGAAATAGGTCATATTGTAAATAAAATGGCCTCACAACCAGAATTATCTGTATATCAAATATCAGGCAAGCCATCATGGAGGCATTGTACACAACATTTGAGCGAAATAGAAATTAAGTCAGCTGTATTGTATGTCCTAATGAAATATGACGAAATCGAGTCATTTATGATGAAAGATTCATGATCCCCAAACTCAATACTATAATTTAATTTTTAAAATGTTATTAATATACTAACTAATTCAAAAATGCAAATAACAATGTCATTAGAAAATTATTAATTTAAAGATTGAACATAAAAGATGAGTCTCTGATATATAAAAAGGTCAAAGCAAAATTTCAAATATGGTTCAAATTTTAAGTGTGTAGAAGTAACTCTTCAAATCACATGTACGTAATATAATCTTCACATTTAAAGTTACACAAATAATACCTTTCAAATTATTATAGGTTCATAATACAACTAAGAGAATCACAAATCATAGATTACTAGATCCTGTCTGGGGGCCTAGTCACAACATTACTGCATGACAGATTTTTGATGTAATTGATTATGAAGTCCATACGAGTTATTGGTGAAATGAGAGGAAGACATACAACTTTGGTGTCACTGTTAAGGAAATACACTCATAGATAGAAACATTAGCTATTACAACATACTTGATGAAATAGTTTAATTGCAATATCAAGGTAATGACAGCAACATCTTACACTTGTTAAATTGTCAGTGGTTCGATCCTATTTGGAATCAAGGAACCCAAACACTTTCGCCTTATGATATCATTGAAGTCACTCAAAAATTGTAGACATGTTCACGATTTCCCGTTGGAGGGATGAGTGGCCTGTCAAGATCTATAAGGAGCTTTAGGGTCAGTTGACTGTAGCTTGGGCCTCTTCTGCTTATGAGAAGAAGAGGCAGATGAACTAGCCGATCTAGGTGAAGGAGGGGACCAGGGGAGCTGAGCTCCATATAAGCGGATCAGTCCCCCCATATGGAGCACTACATGAGGCTAGTAAGATTCTTTTAAATTTTTAAAAATTCAATCTTTGAAGTAATTTTGTGGTTCTATGCAATTTAATACGCTACACAGGCCAAGGAGTTGAGTTGTACTGCCTCCATTACAAAATTGCATATTTGAACACATAGACACCCATAGACACAACAGTGGGTCTCAGAGCATTCAAAATTGGTTGTTGTAAGTAAAAAAAAATTAAGTTTTTTTTACTCTAACTATTGAAAGTGTCAATTATACACTGGATTTATCTATGCAGGAGAAGTTTGAGCAGCTCCGGAAGAGACACTTAGCCACTCAGACCCAGACTTCTACCAGCAATAGTGGTAGTCAGTCTACCACTGTGCAGTCCAACTAGAAGCTTTGAACTCAGGCGGCGGGGAATAAGAAGTGAAGGCCTTGATGCGAAGGGCATACCCTTCGAGGTTGAGAGCTCATGTGGTCTAGTACTAAGTTCTCCGATCTCCGTACAACCAAATCATGAGGCCATTGTCAGGCAAGTTACTGCAATGAACAAAGAGCTTCTCTAGTTGTTTGAACAGATGATAGAGGGCCAACATCAGGTCAATGACTCTATAGCGCACAAGACAGAGACTTTAGCATATCGCTGAGGCAAGTGACCGGTGACAGACATAAAGGAGTAGGAGGAGGAGGATGATGAGGGAGATGATGAGTAGTATCATTTTATGTTTTATTCTATTTGTCAGAAGCCAACATCAGGTCAAGGACTCTATAGCGCACAAGACAGATACTTTAGCATATCGCTGAGGCAAGCGACCGGTGACAGACATAAAGGAGTAGGAGGAGGATGATGATGAGGGAGATGAAGAGTAGTATCATTTTATGTTTTATTCTATTTGTCAGTCTTACTTTGAACATTTACTATAATTTTTTTGGTTAATTTTATTATTCATAGTTGGGACAATTTATGACACTATCTTACTTTTCATTATTGTATGTATTTAAGCTTTAATTTGTGCTAATATGGTTATATAAAATGTGGTTGAGATGTGAATTTTTTGTTGTGTGTAGGTTGTGGAAATGTAATTGCTCTTTTTAAATTTTTTTTTACTACGCACTAGGTTTGCATATGATTTTTATCAACTTTTCGTCGACTAGTCCAACGCTAAATCGATAATAATATTCAGTTATTCTTCAATATTATCGGGCGCATATTTGACTATAATCTAATGAATAATATTATTGTCCTATGTTTTCAGATGCAATGTTCAACGCACTTGTAGCCTAAACAAATATGACAATAATACAACTAAAAAAAGACGCAAATAATTTGTGTCGAAATATTTGAACGCAAAATAGATGGAACTAACATTAACGACCCTCAAATTACTCGCGAAAACAATCTAACAAAAAAAAAATGCAAATCTGACGATCAACCTCAAATATGTCAGATTTTCTTTAGATTTACAATTGATATGACCGATACAAATTTACTTAATTCCTATAGTGGAAGCTCGTGGGGTCAGTGGTGGTGACCTCTTTTTTTCTTATCGATTTAATCATCACATGGAATACAATTGATTTTGTAGCAAACTTTTTAGTCCACCATTCGATCCTTCGAGGATGACTGCCACTCCTAGAAGTGGGCGCTAGTAAGCAGATGTGGATTTCACCTTGATCCCTTCATGATTGCTTCTCTTTATCAGTATATATCGGGTGACCCATTTTGGTCATTAGGGAAAAATTATATTCTTTATGGAAATATGATGTTTGGCAATTTCTAACAGCTCGACCAACATCTTGGGTTGTTGTAGGCATAAGGGGTAGCAAAATGGGTCTGTTTTGAGTCCTTGTGCCAGAGCAGCATGCGTGACTGCAGGTTAAAGGTCCTGGGCTTCCATCATTTCTCTCTAAAAGTGACTTATGATTGCATGCAAGGATTCATCTTGCCCTTGGATCAGTTTTAGAGAGCATGAAAATTTCTCTAGGGCTTCTGCGTGTTGGTGAAATGAGCTATGAACATTCTGTTACAATTTGTGTTGGAGGTAATCACTCATAGGGGTAGACCATTGAACCAAGAATGTTTGAATTTCTAAGAGTTGTGAAGAATATGTGACACATGACTATATAACTAATTTTTAATATGAATATGGTCGATTTAAAAGAGGTGATATGATCAATTGGATTTAATTGTCCTTAATAAAATTCTAAAATTGAGGTTTCAGAGTGCTCGGGGGACTTCGTTTTGGAGATTGTCAGGGAGAAGACATTTTCCAACGATATGGGTCTTTGCACTTCTACATGTTTATATCTCCAATGGTCAAGCAATACAGAACCTGCATTGTCTTGGTAATATATGTGTGTGTTGTTTTGATATGGTTTAGGGTCTCTTTCATCGTTCATGGAAATCATCCTTCAAGGGTTGTGGGGAGACGTTGATCTTTATAGTTGCACTTTTTCATGAGCAAGAGAGCCTCTGATTGCCTCAAACATTTGCTCCTTAAACACGTTGGTCTATTGAGTCGCAAACTCATGCGCACAAGTCATGTTTTTGGAGATTTCCCGAGGTTAGGGCTCTTCTCATTGAATTGCCCCTCTCTTATTTGTGGCATGATCCACGCTCATCACATTTTTCAGTGTGTTGAACTCAAATTTATTTGTAGGTCATGCCCAAGAAATATAACATAGGGATGAGTGGGAGAAAGAGTGAGATAGAGATGAAAAAGAGTCTCCTGAGTATATTATTAGTAATCTTCTCGAGCTTCCCAAAAAAGGTCCCTTTTTTACTTGTTACTTTTTCCATATTTATAGCTAATAGAAGTTACAATGTAAAATATCAATAATAATCTTAAAATCCTCTATTATCAACCGGTCATAGTAATCGTCAGAAATACTATCCCTACGGACAATTCATTTTTTATTAGATCGTTATTTTGTCTGGTCCTAGGATGGCGAGTTGTTCGTCTACTTATTTGACCGAGCTTCTCGATTTGGTTATCTAGATAATTTGCTCCGTCTTAACTTGCGAGTTTGTCTTCGTCAAAGTTGATTCTTCGACATGTGTCCTTTCCAGGATCGCCGAATCTAGTTCAACATACTTTGATCATACACCTCTCAATGCTTAAATTCAAAAATCTTTTATATAATCTAGTTATCAATCGACACCTCATAATAACTACTTAAGGTTTCTCTTAATTCCAAGGTACACTTTAGTATTGCACTGAAAAATAAAATAAATTCCTTATTTCTCAAGGTTAATAATTACTAAAATGTAACTTAATAAAATAGAGTTTTATAGTAATCATATGAACTCAGAAATCTTGATCTTACTAAATGAAATGCTCGAGCACAATCATGCTCAATGATGTTCAAAAAAACCTCCTATATTATATATTAAAAAGGTGCATAAAATCATTATAATAAGATACAGAAGATAATAAATCTTCCAGCATAAGAGACAACAGATAGTAGGGGTGATCGGCTTGCCCAAGCAAAGTTTGATTCGGGTCAATCTAGCTCAAGAACATTTAACTTAGAAACTTCAAATAAACTTCTATCATAATCCATGTGCTTTTTAGCATTATCGTATAAATTTTTCATTTATTTGGAATATCTTGAGCTAAAATTTTCTTAAATCAATTACATTGATATCTATCATTCTATAACACTCAACATAGCATGAAACTATTTTTTTGATTTTTGAAAAAAATCATTCTCATATTCATTGTTGGTTGGTGCTACATACAAGTACTCATTGCAGACAAATTTTATTAGAGAAAGCTATGTTACTGCTGATGAAGCATTTTTACACAACTAACAGCAACAGGCTGAAGTTCTAGATAGAATATCATATAAATGAAGTGAAGTGAAATGTTTGGCTCAATGACCAAAAGATAATTGGAATCTTAAAATCAAAATATTTTCCATTTCAACAGCATAAATAGTTAAAAAATGTTTTAAAATGAAACTATATACCCTTTAAATTCAGAATACAACATTATTATGAGCTAATTTTTCTTTCAATACCTTGAAAATTGTGTTCCTTAAAATTCTGAGATTTATTTTTACCTGCAATAAATATGTGTTCCAGGAATAAAAATTATGTCATCTTTTCAGGTCAAGGCAGCAACGTTGGAGAAGCTGAGTTCAATAAAGGTGTGGTACTACACCCAACAATTTGAAAAAAAATAAATGGCATCATTTAAGCCCAACAAATCTATTCATGTATATATGAAATCTGACACTCCAAAGCCACAAAAAAAGGAAAAAAAAATATAATGAAAGAAAAGGAAGCGTTCAATAAATACATACATTACCTTCAAGTGCCTTAAAAATCTAGCAACGAGTCTTTCTCTTAGCAATCTTGCATGTCCAGGATTCTACGTCATGCACGTCAAATGCCCATGAAGAACTCACTACCAAACAAACACAACAAGGAATCGTACTTCTGCAGCTGCCTCGAAAACCAAAGAAGACAAGATGATCTTCTCTTGTTGAACAGCCATATTAACTGCTGCTTTCTGGCAATCAGAGCATTTATTGCAAACCACATCCCATCTCACGAAAAAGATCCATCCTTTTAATGGTTAATTATAAGAAAAAAGAGAAACTGAAGTACTTGCATGTTGATACCATATGTCATCTTCGACCATCTATAGGTATATTTCCTAGACAGAATCCTACAAAAAATCCATACAGTGTGAGCGCTTACCGTCTGATATTAGAAACTTGATTGTTATATAAGAATTTTTTTATAATTTGAATGCTATACACATGACATGTAAATGGAGACAAACCTCATTGCCGTATAACTGATAACTGTCCATTTTTTATCATAGCTTTTGTACAATCATTACTCGCAGTATTTATGTTGCATGTTTGTTGGGACGAAACCCAAAAAACATATTTTTTTGTAAGAACAAATACAGTGAACTTTTTTTATTTGTATTTCGAGCGTTAGCTCTCTCTCTCTCTCTCTAAATATATATATATATATATATATATATATATAAAACACACCCGCAAGAGGAACGATTACTAGTCTTTTGAAGGAGCGCTATTTATGTACGGAATACTATCGTGCAATTTTGCATACGTACTCCATCAAATAATCTTCCAAATAACTCAATTATTAAGAGTTATTGAGAGGTTATTGGAGTCACTCCAACAGACCCTCAATAATTCTCAATAACCTACCAATACATTTTGCGGTTCAGTGCTCATATTTTTTGTTGTTATTTCGATGTTTTGTCTAATTATGAGGGTATTAACCTCAATAATACCGACTATACACACACAAAAATATGTGTGTATTCCGTACGTAAATATTTTCCGTTCTCAAGAAGATATGTCAATAGGACAATGGCTGTGCGGAGTAGAAAATTATCAGGCGCCTATGAAATAGATATAAAAGGCGCAGATTTTATTGTTGTGTTGATTGTATTGATACAATCAGAACTAATATATAAATAAATTCGCATGTATAAATACCTCAACTAATATTCTCTAGTCGTGGAAGATGTAATATTGGACCTTTGGGAGAGATATATTTTTACTGAAAAGGAAAAAACTAGCACCGATGATTACTTATAATTTGTATGATATTTTTACTGAAAAGAAAAAAAACTAGCACCGATGATTACTTATAATTTGTATAATTAATACCGCTGAATCTGCATGCAGCATTAATTGGCTAGCTAGATGGACCTATGCTCCAATATGCTGGACAAGTTTGCAGTCCGTTGTCTTTTACTGCTGCCACCAGCCGCAGGCTCCTCAGCCGCCGCAGTGCGCTCCATCACCGCCTTGAGCGCATCCTGTATCGATTCAACAGAATAACTCTGCTGATCGGTGTTACCATCCGTACTGTCAAAACAATCGTCAGCAGTGATGACAAGTACATTCTTAAACCGGCCGCCAAGTGTGGTCATCTCTGCCTTTATGGTTCGGAGATGGAGTGATTTCAAAGCCTTGATGAGTTCAGGAAGGAGGTCAGTCCTGTCTTCACAACATAAGGAAGCTGTTAGAATGAGGCGCCCGTTTTCATCGCTTGTTGCATCGACGGTTAGCTCGTCAGTCTCGGTCGGCAATGGACTCTCCTCGGCGATCTCTAAAGTTTGTCTTTTTAGCTCTTTGACATGCTGTATAACCTCAGCGAGCAGCGAGGCCTTGTCGGTCTGAAAATAAACAGAGATGATGATCAGCCAAAAGTTATCAGGAGGGAGGGTGGGGTTGGTAAATAGCTATAGGTTTTCTTTTAATGATATGGCGTGCGGGGGTTGAAAGTGGTGGAAATCATGAGGGGAACATGCCCGCCCGCATATATGTTTCCAGACGGAAAAAAAAAGGAATTTTTTGAAGATTAAATATCAGATGCCATTTTTATATTTTCAGAAAATTAAATAAAACAGGGATCGCATAGAGCTTTGTCCCTCTCCGAAAGTAGTGCGCGTGTTTTGTCTTTCTGCTCAGTGTCGCCATTTTCCGGCAGGCACAGCTCTGCTGCAAGCTTTTTGCTCTTCTGCTCCGCTTTATCATATCAATGCCTCGTAGTCCTCTCTCTCTCTCCCCACTCTACTTCCATCCAACTTCGTCAACTTCGTCAAACATCACCAAAACTTGCATTGAACTCTCGAAAAAGACAAATTGGAGAATTTGCTTTTTGTTAATGAGATGTTTCGGCATCATAAAGGCGAGATTTTTTTGCAACATTCAAGAAATATGATAAAAATTATTGAAATCCTACCAAATTTCTGCTCAGATGATTAAAGTTTTGAGTTTTATTGTGATTCTGAAGCATGAAATAACTAAAAATGACCTACTTTGGTGGTACTTGGGAGAAGGGTGCGCAGCTTTGCAAGATGAGCGTTGATACGCTCGCGACGACGGCGCTCCGCCTCACTGTGGCTCTTCGACGCAGCGAGCGCCTTCGCATCCAAGATCTCCTGCGCTGTCATCTTACCCAGCTCTCCAAAAGCTGAAGACATGCCGCCGCCTTCCATTAGCAAGGCTTCAGAACCTCCGGCCATGTAGAGCCCCGCAAGCCCGATCTGATCAGAGGCGGCGAATCCAATTGGACCGAAACCTCCATCGTAAGCGAAGTTCAGCCGCCGTGAGTATAGATCGCCATAGAATGCGGTGGGTGGAGGAAGTGGAGGGAGTGTGGAAGTAAAAAAGGACCTATTGTCTTGCCAAGGGATAATTGGAGGCAAGAAGGCGTCCCCTGATCCGTCATGGGACTCTTGGTTCATGTGGAAGGCAGGGTAACGAATTATGCTATCCAATTGGGAAGAGGAAGAAGGGTGAAGCTTTCCCAAGTCGTTTTCCATGAAATGAAACTGTGGGATTCAATCGACACACACACACACAGATATATATTTATATATATATTTAT
>NW_018164452.1:131236-139226 GCF_001263595.1 Phalaenopsis equestris
TATATATACATACATACATATATATATATATATATATACATACAAGTAATTGAGGGATTGAGATAGTTTAATAACTGTTTGGATTTGAGTGAGTACGGCAAATTCCCCTGAGAGGCTGAGCTTTACTTTACTCCTACGCCATTTTTGTGAGCAATATTAAAAAAAGGTTAAATTTGCGAGCATAATTGCGAGGGTGGGAGGAAGGTGTGTAGGGTTGCAGGCAAAGAGCGACCGACCAGCGATCAGGCGAGCGAAGAGAGAAGCACAAAAAGAAGAGAGAGAAAGGAGTAGTCAGGTCAAGTCCCACGTTCTGCTACCCCCTCACCGTTTGCCTTTCCGCTTGTGTTTCTGCTTTGAAGTTCCACGCGTCGCTACCTGCTTTTCTCCGAAACCACGTAATGAATTTTCTTGGAATACACTCCATGTCTGCCGCGCGAGCCCCTGCTCTGTCTTTTTATTACTATATCTCGTGTTTCTGCGCAGGACTTTCTCTGAGTTTAGTCGTACGAGGACCCTTTCTCTCGCTATGAATGATCAAATTATAAAAATATGAAATTGTAAAGAGTGTGAGAGAGATGTGGTACGGGAGGGGGTGAAGGAAAATGATGGATTGGGGTTGGAAATGGGAAAAAAAGAAGATTAAGGCGTGTTAGGGTCTTGGGGAGGGGATGGACGTGGGTAAGAGTTATCGAGTTGGTCCCCAAGAAGGCGAAGGAACCCTTTTTTGTTGGGCATTCAAAGAAATGAATGATGCCATCACTATTGGAGCGCAAGAGAGGGGGAGGGGGGAGCGTGTGGTGATGATGAGCTCAGTCCCACGCTTTGATGACGCCAGTTGTGGGAACTATTTATCTTCTTGGAAGCCCTCTATTTGCAACTATTCATGTTTAGAGTGTAAATTTTTCTTTTTTTTCTATAATAGAAAAAATATTACATATGATGAAACATTCGTAAGTTTACAGAATTATATATATATATATATATGTATATATATAGATGTACATATATAAATGTATATGTATATATATAGATGTACATGTACATGTATATATATGTACATATATTATATACATACGTATATGTACATATATATGTATATATGTACGTATATATGTACATATATATGTACATGTATATGTATATATGTACGTATATATGTATATATATATCTATATGTATATATGTACGTATATATGTATATACGTGTATATATACGTATATATACGTGTATATATATACGTATATATACGTGTATATATATATACATATACGTGTATATATATATACATATACGTGTATATATATACATATACGTGTATATATATATACATATACGTGTATATATATATACATATACGTGTATATATATACATATACGTGTATATATATATACATATACGTATATATATATATACATATACGTATATATCAGACGGAAAAAATTTCAAATGTAAATGTACCAACAACCAGATTCAAAGAATAGATCCAGAACTCAATATATGTATATGTATATATATATATATACATATACATATATTGAGTTCTGGATCTATTCTTTGAATCTGGTTGTTGGTACATTTACATTTGAAAGGAGTTTTAGATTTGTTTTTTCTAGTTTTCTATTTTGATGCTATGGCAAATTCTCATTCCAATTTGGTTCTTGATTTTCATCCTGGAAAATCAACTTTTGTTGAAGTGGTTGGGCATGGCGCTTGGGGTTGGGGAATAAAGATAATCATGTTTTCCCTTAATTATATCATGATTCTGCTGATGTAAAGGTGATTGTAATTGGATCAAAAAGATTGTGAAAAAAGATAGAAAACTTGCTTCGGTATTTTCGGATACTGAAATCTCTTGTCTGGCTGATGCCCACAAATTCACATTAATTGAAAAATTCCAATTGGGTAACTCCAAGATGAAGAGTATAAGGAGAACTTTTGAAGATCTTAAGCTAGTAGGTTCTTGGAAGATAAGCTTGTTTGATGGTAGACGTGTTATGATTCATCTTACATGGGAAGAGACTATGCAGCAATTTTCTTTAAGATTTTGATCCTAGTCATGAATCTCCTATTATACCAATTTGGCTTAAATTACCAGGGCTTAAATTACATTTCTTTAATCATCAAATTTTGTTTTAAATTGGATCCAGGGCTTAAATTAAATTTCTTTAATCATCAAATTTTGTTTTAAATTGGATCAGCTTTGGGAAAGCCTTTAAAATTGGATATGCCTACATTCAATTTAACTAGGCCATCTGCTGCTAGAATTTTGATGGAAAAGATGTTTCACTACCTGATGTAAATGAAATATGGTTGGGTAAAAACCATAATGGTTATTGAGAACCAATTATAATGGAGAAAAGGCCATATTATTGTCATCATTGTAAAATGTTTGGGCACACAATGGACAAGTGTTATAAACTTCATCCTCATCTTAAACTTCATCCTCATCTTAAAAAAATTAAACCTTCTATGAAGCTGAATTCTCATGTTGATGTTGCCAAAGTTGATACTACCAATGTAGATGATATTGATGTGCAACCTCATCCTTTTGTGTCTCCAATTATAGTAGCTGATTGTCCAGGGGAACCTAGTATTCTCACTGGGGAAGATGTTCATCTGCAACCTAATTCTATTGATTTATCTCATGTTTTGAGAAATATATGTCCAGCTGAAATTTGTGTTAGAGATGGGGGACTTCAGGATAATGAAGAAGTTCGTGATATGTTGGTTGAGCCTATTAGTACTGGTGAAGAAGTTCATGATGATGGTTTACTGAATAGTGTTGAACCATTGCATAAAAGTGTTAAGGATTCTTCTATTTTATTTCCTTCATCTATTGAATATCCTATTCCTGAACGAGATCCTAATGTTATTATTCAAGACAATATGAATGTGGCTAGGAATGAGTTGGAGGAGGATTGGGTGGTACAAAAGGTTAAGAAGAAAATTAATTTAGAATTGAGACACTTATCTGCTGATAATATTATTATGAATAAGAGTTCTCCCCAAAATCAGAAAACTTTTTTCCTCTCTAGGAATACTAGAGCAGGAAAACAAGCTATGCATGATTAATTTTCTTTGTTGGAATATTAGGGGAGTGGCTGATCCTGGCTCTCTTATACACTTATGAGTTTAAATAGGGCTCATAAGTTTTGGGCATTTGTTTTACTTGAACCTTTAGTTCAAAACAATTTGCAATGATTTAGTAAGAAGTTCAAAGTTATGTCTTCAAGTAGAATTGTTGCAATAAGATTTGCTTATTTTGTAGAAAGAGATGAAGTTTGAGTTTTTGCAAGACCATCCACAATTTCTCATATTGCTTTTGAATTTGAACAATTGAAAGGATTTGCTACTTTTATTTATGTTGGATGTTCTGATGATGCTAGGGTGGAGCTATGGTCTTTATCAATCATGGTATGATTGAGTGTTGGCTTGTTGGAAAAAATTTTAACTATATTGCTAATCCTTCTGAAAAGAAGGGTGGAAGAAATTTGGATTTTAGTGTGATGTTAAATTTCACTAAGAATATTCAGACTGCTAAACTATTTGATTTTGGGTTTAGTGAGTCTTCTTTCACTTGGAGGAGAGGCAATATTTGGGAAAGTTTGGATAGATTTCTTGTGAACCAACCTTGGTTGGATCACTTTTATGTTTCTATGGTCAAGCATCTTCCCATAACTGGTTCTGATCATTCTCCTTTGTTGTTAAATTTTTCTCTTACCAATAAAGATAAGGTAGCTTATTTTAGATACTTAAATGTTTGGGCTTCTCATCCTGTGTTTCAAAAGGTAGTGGAAACAAGCTGGAATTCTCCTGTTATTAATTTCTCTGGTAATCCTATAGAGAAGCTATGGATTTTATAGAAAAGACTGGCTAAGGTTCTTAATCTATGGAATTGGATAGACTTTGGGAATTTACATTTTAATGTTATCCAAGCTGAACATGTTGTTTCTTAGTTGGAAAAGGATATAAAGGATGAGAAAGATTCTGAAAGTCAATTATTAATTGCTCAAAAAAATCTGCTTCTTGCTATTAATCTGGAAGAATCATTTCTTCATCAAAAGGCTTCTAATTCAAAAGGCTTTTAATAGTTGGTTTATGCAGGGAGACATAAACTCTAGATTTCTTCATGCTATTATTAAATATAAAAGGAGTTTGAATGCAATTCTTAAGACTAAAAATGAGGCAGGAGATTGAATTACAAATCCAAAATGTATTGTTGAAAGTGTTGTTGGGCATTTTCAAAGTATTTTATTAGCTGACACTACTGATTCCACTATTTCTCAAAGTTGTTTAACTTCTTCGTTTGACAGTAACTTATTGAATGGTTCTTCATTGAATTTGACAAGAGTGCCTGAGGAGAACAAAATTTATGAGGCTGTGTGTTTAATTGATGGGAATATGACTACAGGGACTGATGGGTACATTGTTGACTTTTATAAACAACAATGGGGGATTGTTAAAGGATATGTGATTAATGTTGTCCAAGGTTTCGTCCGTGGTGTTGATCTTCCTAAGTACTTTACTGTTACTCCTACTGTACTGATTCCTAAGGATAGAAAGAAGAATTGTTGGCATGACTTTAGGCCAATAAGTTTAACCACTGTTTTCTCTAAAATTATCAACAAAATTCTGGTTTCCAGATTGCAACCATTATTGAATGATTTAATTTCTGAAAATCAATCTGCTTTTGTGAAAGGAAAATGTATTAATGATAACATTCTATTAGCTCAAGAATTATTAATTGATGTTGATAAAAAAAGTAGGGGTTCTAATATTATTTCTAAACTTGATCTCACCAAGGCTTATGATACTATTAGCTGGAATTAGCTAGAATTTCATATATATATATATATATATATATATATATTATGAAAGATGATCTCAAACGGTAATATACATGATTCAAATTAACAACCTCGCGATAGAAAACTATACCCTTAACCACTTTGTTGCAGATAAGTGCACACTCTCTACTGAATTGCCGGTTCAACTCGACCTTACTCGGGTTAACCCAATTCAACTGAACCACAGGGCCAACTTCAACCTATCTTGAGTTAACCTAGCTCAACTAAGCCACTAGGTTAACCCAGCCTAACTCGGGTTAAACCCGTTCAACTGAGCCATCAGGTAAACCAGACCTAACCAAGATTAACCCAACTCAACTGAAACACCGGGTCAACTTGACCTAACTCTTGTTAACACAATTCAATTGAACCACCGTTCCAACTTGATTTAGCTCAAGTTCACAAAAATTAACTCAGATCACTGAGTTAACCTGACCTAACTCAGGTTAATCCAAATCAACTCAAATAACAAGGTTAACTTGACCTAACTCGTATTAACCCAAATCAACTCAACTCACTGGCTCAACCGAACCTAACTCAGGTTAACCCAAATCAACTATTACCCAGGTCAATTAGACTTAACTTGGATTGACTAGACTAGAGACTCAACTTTGAGCTTAGCTTAATCTCATACCAAGTTTAATCAATGATTGATTTAAGCTAAATCCAACTTGGACTTAAAAGACAACTCAAGTCTAAATTAACTTATACTTCATTCAAATCTAATTTAAATTAAACTTGAACCAACCTAAAGGTTTTAACTCTTATCAGCTCAACTTAATATGGATTTGTCTCAAGTTAAACCGACTTGACTTAACTTGACCTACACCAAACCAATCTAAACCAAGTAAGACAAGTTTGACCCCAATCAAACTAGGCCAACCTATTTCAATCCTATTAGACTCTGGTTGACTAAAACAAGTTCAAAGATAAACTGAGGGAAAAACAGCTTAACTCAGGTTAGCTCGGATTTATTAAAGAGTATCATCAGATCAGTCAAACCTAACTTGGGCTAACTTGGACTTAACTAAACTCCGACTAGAGGTTAAGGAGTGTTTGAATTCTTGAAAAAGTACAAAAACAACCTTAACCTTAGTTAAGGGCAATTTTAGGCCATGGTACCAAACCAAACTAAACTAAAAGACTTAAAATTCACCCTAAAAGCCACTAAAACTTAAACTTAAACTCCAAAAATGCAACTTAGTTTGAGAAGTTACTTTAGAGAAGGTAACCCATGGCTGCTAATAAAATACCCTCCAGTCACTTCTGACTAATGAAGTCGCAAACCCCTAAAAAGGCTGGGATGACGGAACCATGGAATCTTGACCAGGTCATTTCAAACATAAAAACAAAACACAAAAATGTAAAAAATTTAATAAGATAAGAAGTCTTAAGTAGACTAAAATTTCCAACCCATAAAATTTGAAAATACACTAAAGCTTAAATGAAACCATAAAAAATAAAGATCACTGAACGTAATTTGAATCCCTTTTCCCAAGTTTATGAAGTTCTCTTAGACGACACAGCCCTTGGTTGTTGCTAGGAATCTTTCGGTCGGAGTGGTTTGAACCCCCTCTCAGATTAAGTAAATTAGGGAACCTAACAACCCTTGGATGATGGAAAGCCATGATCATCTTAACCAGGTAGTCTAAAATAAATACAATTACAAACTAATCAAATAAAAAATATTTCATCCTAACTCTGTTTTGTAGGGTTGCTGAAGACAATATACGAACGTCACCCAAGGTATACTTTGCATGTAATTAGGGTGTTATAACTATGTTTTGAAGGGACAAACATTCAAAACTTGGGGCAGCAGATGAACCTTAACTAAAATTTTGACGATAATATAAAACAATAGAATAGTTTAGGATCTTGTTAAGATTCTTCTAAACCATCATGCGTCCACTACCCTTAGGATAGAATTTTGAAACTCCTTACTTGGTCATGCATCCGCTACCCTTAGGATAGAATTTTGAAACTCCTTACTTGAAAACTTGAACATTAAAACCTTCTGAGGAAAAGTCACAACCTTAATCGGTTGTTTTCTTAAGATGTAATAAACTATAGGAGCTTGTCCTTATAGTAAGAAGAAAACCCCAAAGCAGGTATAATAACCTAAATATCTGGTTGTGGATTTGATTTTGTTGGGTCTTCTTTGCTAGTATGTCTTTGAGGTGTCTTAAATCAATACAGTTCAGAGCTATTTACGTGAAGTTCACCTCAGGAAAGCTTCCCTACCTATTTCTTTTATTTTTCCATATCATTATATGAATTAGCCCTCTAATCTCTTCTCTCTTTAGATCATCCACGCGATCAAGTGAGAGTTATTCAGAGAGAAAGGGATATATGATGGAAGAAAAACTGACGACTCCACAAGAATGACAACAATGATGAAGGTGTGTGCCCAAAGACCAATGGTGGTAAAGATAGCGTGTCACACTGGCGGCGGTCTGGCGGAGGCATCAGTAGAGTGTCGACTCCACTGGGGACTTCTTCTCTCTCTATCTCTGGTTATTAAACTTGTCCGCACATCTGGGTGATATTCCTATACCTTGCATGGGCTAAATTACTCTATCTTTTTTAGTATGTTTTGGCCATTTCACTCTTGAGCAAAGCATGATTGATACCTTCTCATTCTCAGAACCATTCATCGTGAATAGATATTTGGATCTAAAATCTTGAAACAATTTGACAAATAAAAAATGAAGAAACTAAAAATGGAAAAATAAAAGTGACAATGCAAAAAAAAATATAACTAAGACTTTATAAGACAAAATCAAAATAAAACTCCCAGATTACATAATGGGTCAAAAGAAAAATGCACAAAATGGCGTTCTGAAGACAAACTGGGCTAGCATTCTAAATCTTTCTGAAATTGCATAACAACAAAAAATAGATTCCCTGAGATTGGTCTGATCATTTGATAGAGGACTCGACTTGCCAACTGATAAAGCTGCCCACCACCAGGGGGTCACTATTCAAGTTTGGGGTTGAGTTTGACAAAATTGAGCTAGTGCTCGGTGACACGCCTCACTTCATGGCAAAGACAACTCCCACCAAGGTTACAGAAAGACCAATTGAATTCAACCTAAAGTTCTAAAATGAGTTTTGTTTACTCATGGGAACATTGATGGAGAA